>NC_091064.1:207839291-208142322 GCF_000393655.2 Nicotiana sylvestris | reverse complement strand
AAGATTTGGTCCAGTTGACCCACACAACCTTAAAAATCTTCGTCCCCGAGACGTTGAAAGGCTGTGTTTGCAATAGTGAGTTTCCTAATTTGAAAAACGATAAAAAAAAAGAGTCATAAATAAGTCAGGTGATGTTGTTATGTCATAAATAGCCAAATATTCCCAAACGGGGCACCGAAGGGCTGACTTTGCATAAACAACCACCTTTGGTCGTATTTTGATTTTTGACCTTCACAGCCTTAAAATTTTTGCCCCTGAGGCGCAGGAAGGCCGTGTCGCAATATCGGGTCTTTTATCTAAAAATATTAGAATTAAGAATTGAGTTCTTCATTTAAAATATAGGGTTAATTTTGAGTCGATAATATAGATAGTAGTTTTTGGAGTTAAATAAAAGTTTTCTTTTGCTTAAACGCTTTAATAAATGTGCAGGATGAGCACAACAATAAATGAGCCTTTTTCAATAATGACCAAAATCCCTTTTGAGCTGCAATTGTGGTGGAATGATTTGGGCAAAGAAGGGCAAGACGAAGTGAGAAAATATTTGAAAGACCTTCCGGATTTATTAGACATTCAGCCTCGGGGGGATATCATCAGGGCATTGGTCGCCCATTGGGATTCGGCACATAATGTGTTTCATTTTTCAGACTTTGAACTCACCCCAACAATAGAAGAAATAGCGGGGTACATTGGAAGTGACCAAGCTCCATTGAGATTCAAATACTTGATTGCTCCTAGAGCCATTACCATACATCGATTCCTGGATTCCTTGAAAGTACCCCGGACAGTTCATCACCCAGATTTTGCAAAGGGTTTCTGCAGTTTCCGCTTCGTGTATGATAGATATGGACATGTGGGCGGGTTCAATAATCCAGACTTTAAGCTTTGCAGCAGAAATAGCCGACAAAAATGGGAGAAACACAGGCGAGTGGCATTTATGGTAGCTTTTTTGGGTCTCGTAATATTCCCAAGGAAAGATGGTAATATTGATTTGAAAATAGCAGGCGTCGTCAGTACTTTGCAAACCATGGGGAAAAGCACTTTAGCACCTATGATTGTGGCTGATATCTTCAGAGCTCTCACTGCGTGCAAAGCTGGGGGCAAATTTTTTGAGGGATGTAACTTATTGTTGCAAATATGGATGATTGAGCATTTGTGCCCGCGCTCTCAGTTATTGAGTTATGGCTCGGCTGAGAAAACTTGTATAGGGGAATTTTGTACGAGAATCAAAGGGGTTGGTCTACCTGAAGGAGTCACAGCTTGGGCATTATTATTTCGGAACCTCGAGGCTAGCCAGATACAGTGGGTGCTTGGATGGTTGTCTGTCGAGGAAGTCATATATATGCCAGCAGCCCGACCGCATTTTTTGTTAATGGGACTCAAAAGCATACAACCTTATGCACCATATCGGGTTCTGAGGCAACTCGGTAGATATCAAGTAATACCGAGAGATGAAGATTTAAGTACCCAAGTGATCGAAATTAGTCCTGACGGTCGATTCCCCGAGGAAGAGGTTCGTCAAATTTGGAGTGAGTGTCAATATCTGATGGCAAACACTTGTGTGTCTGATAGGGTCAGAGGGGAAATTGCTCCAGGGTATCACGAATGGTTCAGAGGTGACGTGGCATATGGAAGACCGGCTAAAAGACCTCATCTCGAAGATTTCGCCAAGTCGTCCCAAGAGCAGTGGGATTGGTTAGCAAAGGAAGAAAGCTATCGGGTTGAGATTGGTAAATTAAAGCAACAAGTCGAGAGTCTGAAATTCGAGAGCAGTGTACAGGTTGCCGAGGATCAAGGTGAAATGAATAGACTAGCCAGAGAAAATGACGCTCTTAAAGCCCAAGTCCGACAGTTGAAGATAACCATCGATAAGCAACCGAGGAGCCGATCCGATGAACAATTGGTAAAAAGATTGGAAAGCGAAGTCAGAGAATGGCGGGATGAGCTAGGAAAAGCTGAAAATGTCATGGCAGAACTCAAAGCACAATGGGCGACAAGAACCGAAGAGCGTCGCCAATACTTGAATCAGTTGAAGAGGGACCATGAGAAAATTGTTGCCAATTTAAAGAGAAAAGTAGTTGCCCTTGAAGGTAGAGCGGTTAGGCAGGCTAGAGACTTCGAAACTGAGAGCGGACATTGTTACAACTTGTTAGCCCAAATGGAGGCAGAAGTGCAACAGCTGCAAGACCAGCACTTGCAAGACTCCCGAGCTTTAAAGACGTGCAGCGATCAGATAAGACGCTTGCTCATAGAAAAGAAGCAAACAAAAGACAGGATTAGAGCCATTGCTCATGCTATTGTCAGGAGATGTCGGGTTTGTGAAGACATGACCCGTACTACTTTTATCTCAGCAGTGATGATCTATGTGAAGCGAACCATGAATGAGTTAGAGCAGCTTGAAAGGGATTTGGATCCTAGACCCGCGGCGAGGCCGAACGACGCCCCGCGGATACCTAAGTTTGAAGCACTAGAATATGCATAGTCCGTGTCTTTGAGTGTCTACCATGTCGAGTCAGTCTTTTGTACGTCCGGATTGAGTATGTTTGCAGCTTAGAGTTTTTGTTTGCTTTCAGATTACGTTTGTTAGTTTCTTTCCAAAACAAAAGATGTCGAGTTTGTAAGAGTCTGTTTATTAATGAAAGTTGAGCATTTTATTTCCACCCATATTTTTACATTTATCTGCACGAACTACGCTTGGTCTGATTCGTGCGGGGTCACGATACGTAGGCAATCTCTATAAGATTCGACCGTAATTTAAAAAAAAAAAAAGAAAAAGAATATATGTTTGTCAGAGCAAAAATAAGCTGGGATGATGCATGAGGTCAGAGCAAAAGCATGTTAGAAATGATTAACGTGCAATTACAATATCTGTTAAGACTCTAACACTGACAAGTTTGTTGTTTTTCCAATATCAGTTAGTTGTTAGAGCGTACTGGCACCGTACCATTATCAAACAAGATCAAAAGGTCCTATACCAGAAAGCATGACTGGGTCAGACAACAGCGTTGAGTCAGAAAAAACGGCCAATCAGATGCTGAAGGAAGCCCTGGAGAAAATGGAAAAAATGAGGCTAGAAATGAATGAAATGCAGATAGCCTTAGCTAGAGCCCAGAAGGGGCAAGAACTACCCGTTACTCCTACCCTCCAACCAGTACACACGCCGGAATACCCCTCTCCCGGTCCTTCAACAAGTTTCCCAAGCCATCACTATTATCAGGGAAGAGAGGCTTATGATTCCCAAGCTCCACCTCCCACTCAAAACCCTCCTCCACCAAATGTTCCCGTCTTTGTGGCACCTCCCCCAGCTCCACTACATAGATCATCCAGTGAGCCGCTATTCCAAGCTCACGACACCCAATATTACCCTCCCGAACCCACTTTCAAAGCGCCTGAGCCATATACCTCCTCTCCCCATTTTGAAATCCCGGGAGAAGTTGAGAAACCGGTTAAGAATGCAGAACAAGAGGAGGTAATTCGTAAAGTCAAAAGCCTGGAGCAATCCTTCAGGAACATGCATGGTTTAGGAAACCAAGTTAGTGTCGCATACAAAGATTTGTGCCCTTTTCCTGATGTACAGTTGCCTGCGGGGTTTAAAATGCCAAAGTTTGACTTATATGAGGGGCACGGTGACCCAGTAGCCCATCTGCGTGGTTTTTGTAGCAAAATGAGAGGGGCTGGGGGAAAAGATGAGTTGTTGATAGCATATTTCGGGCAAAGCCTGAGCGGGTCAGCGCTAGAATGGTACACGAGGCAAGACCCCGGCCGATGGTATACATGGGATGATTTGGCCCAGGCATTCATCGGCCATTTTCAATATAACCTCGAAATAGTCCCTGATCGTCTGTCATTGTTGAAACTAGAAAAGAAGCCTGGGGAAAGTTTTAGAGAGTTTGGTTTCCGCTGGAGGGAACAAGCTGCAAGGGTTGATCCTCCCATGCGGGAAAGTGAGATGGTAGATTACTTCTTGCAAACATTGGAACCTACCTATTTTGGTCATCTAGTGACATCTGTCGGGAAGTCGTTTAATGAAGTGGTAAAGATGGGAGCCATGATTGAAGAAGGATTGAAATCTAACAAGATCTTGAGCTACTCGGCTTTGAAAGCAACCACCCAGGCCATCCAAAGCGGTACTGGTGGTGTGCTGGGAAAGAAGAAGAAAGAAGAAGTTGCTGCAGTTGAAGCTAATGTTTGGTCCAGGCACAATAACCGTCCACTCTACTACAACCAACCCAGACCCCATCACCCAAACTATCAATATACCTCATATGGTCCACCGCAACACTATTATCCACCACCAGAACCACAATTTTCTATTCACCATGCCCAGACCTACACTCAACCCCCAGTGCACTCGCAATGGCGTACACCAAGTCCCCAAAATACACAGCCACACCCACAAAACACCTATCCACCTCCCAGGGCTAACAGACCAGGAACCAGCTTCCGCCCAAACCAAGCTTTTAGAAATGAGAAGGCCCCAAACAAAAAAACATTTACCCCGCTGGGAGAATCTTACACTTCTCTTTTCCACAGATTGAAACAGTTGGGGATGTTGACCCCAGTTGAATCCAAAGCACCAAATCCTCTTCCCAGAAACCTGGACCACTCTGTTAGCTGCGAGTATTGCTCAGGGATGCCGGGGCACGATACTGAAAAATGTTGGAAGTTGAAAAACGCAATCCAAGAGCTCATTGATAATCGTCGTATTGAGGTACAGGCTCCAGAGGCCCCGAACATCAATCAAAATCCGTTACCAGCGCATTATGAGGCCAACATGATCGAACTGATACATAAGGGGGAAGAGCCTAAGAAACCTTCGCAGGTGGTTATGGTGATTCGTTCTACGGAAACCAAAGAAAAGACAGTGAGTGCAAGGCCAGTGGTTCAGTTAAAAGCAGTAGAAGACAAGCCAGTGCTAGTAATGGGAAAGGGATCGTTTGTGGCCGAGAAAAAGCAGGAGCCAGTCAAGATAGTGGTACCAAGGTCAGTATCCATGCCCGTGGTGGTCGTGAAGGGAGTCTATATAGAGCCGGTTGTCATAAAACCGGTAGTCCAGTTACCCATGGTTGATAGCAAAGCCGTACCCTGGAAATATGACAAAGTAGTGGTGACATACAAAGGAAAGGAAATTGAGGAAGAAAGTTGTGAAGCACAGGGACTGACCCGGTCAGGACGTTGTTTCGCCCCTGAAGAGTTGAGAAAAGCTAAGGGCGCAAAAGACAATCCAGTGCCAGTTAAAAAAGCTGTAACGGAAGAGGAAGCAGAAGAGTTTCTGAAAAAGATGAAAGGACAAGATTATTCCATTGTTGATCAACTGAGAAAAACACCGGCCCAAATCTCGTTGTTGTCATTATTAATTCACTCTGATGAGCATTGCCGAGCTTTAATGAAGATATTGAATGAGGCTCATGTGCCTGACAAAATCTCAGTAAACCATTTAGAGACAATTGCCAACAAGATCTTTGAAGTGAACAGGATAGCATTTTCTGATGATGAATTGCCTATGGAAGGCACAGAACACAACAAGGCTCTCTATTTGACGGTCAAATGTGAAGGTTCAATGGTTACTCGGGCACTAATCGATAACGGGTCGAGCGCTAATATTTGCACGTTATCCACATTGAACAAGTTAAAGATTGATGAGGATAGAATCCGCAAAAATAGCATTTGTGTTCGAGGGTTCGATGGAGGGGGAACAAACACAGTAGGGGATATTGTACTCGAATTGACTATTGGCCCAGTCGAGTTCACGATGGAATTTCAGGTGTTGGATGCTGCAGTATCCTATAATCTTTTGTTGGGTCGACCGTGGATTCATGCGGCAAAAGCCGTGCCCTCCACACTGCACCAAATGATCAAATTCGAGTGGGACAGACAAGAAATTGTGTTACATGGGGAAGATCACACATGCGCCGTGAATGATGCCATTGTACCCTTTATAGAGACCGAAGATGATAAGGGGCCATGGGTGTATCAGATCCTCGACACGGTTCCGGTGAGCAGGTTGCTTGAGGGTAAAAGCATGCCATGTCCTAGGGTGTCAGCTACGACCGTCATGGTAGTGTCAGAAATGTTGAATAACGGGTTCGTGCCCGGGAAGGGTTTGGGGGTTGAACTGCAGGGCATTACTCAACCTGTGTCTTTGCCCAAAAATTTGGACACCTTCGGGTTAGGGTTCAAACCAACAGCGGCAGATATCAGAAAGGCCCGTAAATTGAAGAAGAAAGCTTGGGTGCTCCCTAAACCAATTCCTCGATTGTCCAGGTCCTTCGTCAGGCCGAATATCAAGAAACAGTCATTGGCAAAGATATCGGGTTCGTTAGTTGAGGCGGATGGGAATTTGGATAAGGTGTTTGAGAAAGTATTTGTTGAAGTAAACATGGTTGAGGCCGGGGAAGGGTCAAGCAGAGCAGACATACAGTACATCGGACCACGTGCTAACATCAGCAATTGGGAAGCTACTCCTCTTCCAGTTCGGAGGGAGTCGTGGTAGTGGGTTTTGTTTTCCTTTTTGTCACCTGGATTATTCCAGGGTTTGTAATCCAGTTGTTATGTTCCGTCCGTTTGGATGAGTTAAAACCTTGTTGTCTTTACGTTTAATGAAATGCAATTTTCTTCGTCCCTAATTCTCTTTCCATTTTCGTTTCTTTTCTTTGTACAGTTCTCTTTATGCTGATATCAATGACATGACATGCATGAGGAATCTTCGGCCCAGCTTTAAAAGCCAATCTAATTCAGAAGTAATAATACAAGAGGTCGAGTGTGATGATGGGATGGATTGTAATAATGATGAAGCTTATGAGGAAATTAGTAAAGAATTAAGCCACTTTGAAGAAAAACCCAAACCTAACCTAAATGACACAGAAGCAGTTAATCTAGGGGACCAAGATAACGTATGGGAAACTAAAATAAGTGTTCATTTGGATCCACAACTCAAGGAGGAGATAATTAAAGTATTGCATGAGTACAAAGACGTTTTTGCATGGTCATATGATGATATGCCGGGTCTAAGCACCGATTTGGTGGTTCATAAATTGCCCACTGATCCAGCACTCCTCCCTGTCAAGCAGAAGTTGAGAAAGTTCAAAACAGACATAAGTGTGAAGATCAAAGAAGAGATCTCCAAGCAGTTTGAGGCAAGGGTCATTCAGGTTACACGGTACCCCACTTGGTTAGCCAATGTCGTGCCTGTGCCAAAGAAAGATGGCAAGACCAGGGTGTGCGTCGATTATCGAGACCTTAACAAAGCAAGCCCAAAAGATAATTTCCCACTGCCCAACATCCATATACTGATCGACAATTGTGCCAAACATGATATTGGCTCTTTTGTGGATTGTTATGCGGGTTATCATCAGATTCTAATGGATAAGGAAGATGCAGAAAAGACGGCATTCATCACGCCGTGGGGAACGTATTGTTATCGGGTCATGCCGTTTGGTTTGAAAAATGCTGGGGCAACTTATATGAGGGCCATGACAACTATCTTCCATGATATGATACATAAAGAAATTGAGGTATACGTGGATGATGTGATCGTTAAGTCTAGACAGCAATCTGACCATGCCAGAGATTTGAGAAAATTCTTTCAAAGGCTTCGCAGATACAATCTTAAGCTCAATCCTGCGAAATGTGCTTTCGGGGTGCCATCTGGGAAGTTGTTGGGATTTATAGTTAGCCGGAGGGGTATTGAATTAGACCCGTCAAAGATCAAAGCTATTCAGGAGTTGACACCTCCAAGAAACAAAACCGAGGTGATGAGTTTGTTGGGAAGACTGAACTATATCAGCAGGTTCATTGCTCAGCTCACGGCAACGTGTGAACCAATTTTCAAATTGTTAAAGAAAGATGTCGCGGTCAAATGGACTGATGAATGCCAGGAGGCTTTTGATAAGATAAAGAGGTATTTGTTAATCCCACCCGTGCTGGTCCCACCAGAACCAGGGAGACCTTTGATTCTATATCTGACAGTTGTGGACAGTTCATTCGGCTGTGTACTGGGGCAGCATGATGTTACGGGCAGAAAGGAGCAGGCTATCTACTATCTCAGTAAGAAGTTCACATCTTACGAGGTCAAGTATACTCATCTGGAAAGGACATGTTGTGCCCTAACTTGGGTGGCACAGAAATTGAAACATTACTTGTCATCTTACACCACTTACCTTATATCTCGCTTGGACCCGTTGAAGTATATTTTCCAGAAACCCATGCCCACAGGAAGGCTTGCAAAGTGGCAGATCTTACTTACAGAGTTCGACATTGTCTATGTGACACGGACTGCCATGAAAGCACAGGCATTAGCCGATCACTTGGCTGAGAACCCCGTTGATGAAGATTATGAGCCTTTGAAAACTTATTTCCCTGATGAAGAGATAATGCACATTGAAGAATTAGAACAAGCTGAGAAGTCGGGATGGAAACTTTTCTTTGATGGGGCTGCAAATATGAAGGGTGTGGGAATAGGAGCAGTACTTATTTCGGAAACAGGTCAGCATTACCCTGTTACAGCTCGGCTTCGTTTCTACTGTACAAACAACATGGCAGAATATGAGGCGTGTATATTGGGATTGAGATTAGCTGTGGATATGGGTGTACAGGAAGTCTTGGTCATGGGTGACTCGGACTTACTGGTACACCAGATTCAAGGGGAATGGGAAACACGGGACTTGAAGCTTATACCGTATCGACAATGTCTGCATGAGCTTTGCCAGCGTTTTCAGGCCATAGAATTCAGACACATTCCAAGGATTCATAATGAGGTTGCTGACGCTTTGGCTACTTTGGCATCAATGTTGCACCATCCAGATAAGGCCTATGTTGATCCATTGCAGATTCAAGTCCGTGATCAACATGCTTACTGCAATATGATAGAAGAGGAAATCGATGGAGAGCCATGGTTCCATGATATCAAAGAGTACATCAAAGCGGGAGTGTATCCAACGCAGGCCACCGGTGATCAGAAAAGAACAATTCGACGGTTGGCAAGTGGGTTTTTCCTTAGTGGAGGAGTACTGTACAAAAGAACGCCAGAGCTCGGTTTGTTGAGATGTATAGATGCACGGCAGGCCACAACTATCATGACTGAGGTGCATTCCGGAGTTTGCGGACCGCATATGAGTGGGTATGTTCTAGCAAAGAAAATTCTTCGAGCAGGTTATTATTGGCTCACGATGGAGCGAGATTGTATAAGTTTTGTGCGTAAGTGTCATCAATGCCAAATACATGGAGATTTGATTCATGCTCCACCATCAGAATTACATACGATGTCCGCGCCATGGCCTTTTGTTGCATGGGGCATGGATGTTATTGGGCCAATTGATCCAGCAGCATCAAATGGGCACAGATTTATCTTGGTAGCTATAGATTATTTTACCAAATGGGTGGAAGCGAAGACATTCAAGTCTGTGACCAAGAAGGCTGTAGTTGACTTCGTGCATGCAAATATCATATGTCGGTTTGGGATCCCAAAGGTAATCATCACAGATAATGGGGCTAATCTTAATAGTCATTTGATGAAGGAGACATGTGAGCAGTTTAAGATTGCTCACAGGCACTCTACTCCGTACCGTCCCAAGGCAAATGGTGCGGTTGAAGCGGCCAATAAGAACATAAAGAAAATACTCCGGAAGATGGTTGAAGGATCTAGACAATGGCACGAGAAATTGCCTTTTGCATTGTTAGGATATCGCACCACCATGCGTACCTCGGTAGGGGCGACTCCTTACTCATTGGTATATGGTACCGAGGCGGTAATACCCGCAGAAGTGGAAATCCCATCTCTGCGAATCATTGCAGAGGCTGAAATCAATGATGATGAATGGGTGAAAAGCCGTCTTGAGCAGTTGAGTTTGATCGATGAGAAAAGATTGGCATCAGTGTGTCATGGCCAACTGTACCAACGAAGAATGGCAAGAGCATACAACAAAAAAGTACGTCCAAGGAAATTTGAAGTAGGGCAATTAGTACTGAGGCGGATCTTGCCTCATTGGTCTGAGGCAAAAGGAAAATTTGCCCCAAACTGGCAAGGACCATTTGTAGTAACCAGAGTGTTGTCTAATGGAGCATTGTATTTGACAGATGCGGAAGGAAAATGTGTAGAAATGACCATCAATTCCGATGCGGTCAAGAGATATTATGTATGATTTCTTTATTTTTCTAAATGTATCTGTTCGTATTTGGCATATCTTAAAGATTGAAATGATGAAGGCATTTTGTTCTGCTATCCAAACACTCATATCCCTTGTTATCCCCTTCGAGCCTTACTTATTTTTCATGCACCTCTTTCGGAATCATCGGCATTATCAGAGAACACAAGTGTCGAACATAAAGGAAAAAAAGGAAAGAAAAGAAAAAAAAGAGAAAAGAAAAAAAAAGAAAAGAAGAAAAGAAAAGAAGGAAAAATGAAAAAAAAGGGAAAGAAGAGAAAACATAACAACGTAGTCTCTATGAAGTGAACTACGTTTGACTTGATCCCGAAAGGGTACGTAGGCAGCCTTACTCCAAGGTTCAGTCATACCAAATAGAAATCCAAAAATCCCCAAGCAAGAAACTGGGGCAGAAGTGGTGATTGTTATGAAAGTTGGATTCCGAAAGTTGTAATTTGAACCCATTGGAATTGTTTTGAGCCTTTTATACCTTTCTTTCTAAATCAATCCAAAAGCCTACATTACGGACCGAAGAAAGACCTTATGATCAGTTTTGAGAAATGCCAAGATGAACAGGTAGGAATAACCCACGATAGGGGCAACACTCTGGTTCGAGCAAGAAGAACAAAAATAAATGAGAGAGTCTTATGGGTGAAAACCCTCACGGGCACCGTAAGGCGACGGGAGCTGAGAGAAAAATAAATGAGAGAGTCTTGTTGGTGAAAACCTTTACGGGCACCTCAAGGCGAAGGTGAGATAAGAAATGGAAAACTGAGAAAGGTATGTTGATAGAAACCGTTTCGCGGTACCGCAGGGAAACAAGGTTAAGGTCTAGATAAATCAAACAAGTGATGGAAGTTCTGGGCAATGAGGTACGGCAATTGAGAGTTGTTTGTTTGGACAGATTGGGCTGATTAATCCAAAATGCATGTCTTGACCATTGGTACTAGTTGTCTCGTTCAGATAAGTTTCTTTTCTTTCTCTTTTCAAACAGTCATCTGGTTTTGGATTCTTCTTATCCTTAACTCAAAAATCATTTCATTTTTCTTTTGAGGGTTTTTATCTAGCTGAGATGTTTCAGTGCCAGTTTTGTTCGATGCAAGCAGAAAGGACTTCAAAGTTCACTACCAGCTTCTAGAATTGTAAAGCACAACGTGGTCAGAGCATGTCAAAAACAACTTAATGTCAAGTGGAATACAGGGAATTAACGGAAGTTTCATCGGTGAAATGATTGGGAAATGTCGTGGGAAAGGCGAAAGCTCAAATAAAAGGTCAGAAAAGTGAAATAACAGCAGGGGTGTAAAGCATTTAGGTCGCCAGAGGTTGGGAAATTTAAAAGTTGGTCAGAAAGTCAAGCAGTTCAGGGTCAGTGTGTGGAAATTAGTCAACACAAAGCAAGGCAGTGGAAGGATTTTTCAGCAAGAATGCCATCAACTAACCACTGTTTTAAACTGACGAAATTTTCTTTGATTAAGCAGGGGGAGAAAAATTAGTTGTTGAAGAGGAATTCTCCAGGAGGGAAAAACAAGCACTAATTAGGATAAATGCAAGTTGTCAGGAGTCCGCCTGGAGAACAGAGACGTATTTTTCAAGTTTGACGTCAGGAGTCCGCCTGGAGAACAGAGACGTATTTTTCAAGTTTGACGTCAGGAGTCCGCCTGAAGAACGGAGACATACAGTTTAAATTTTAAAAGTCAGGAGTCCGCCTGAAGAACAGAGACATACAGTTTAAATTTTAAAAGTCAGGAGTCCGCCTGGAGAATAGAGACATTCATTTCAAATTTAGCAATCAGGAGTCCGCCTGGAGAACAGAGACGTACTTTTCAAGTTTGACGTCAGGAGTCCGCCTGAAGAACGGAGACATACAGCTTAAATTTTAAAAGTCAGGAGTCCGCCTGGAGAACAGAGACATACTTTTCAAGTTTGGTGTAAGGAGTCCGCCTGAAGAACAGAGACACATAGTTTAAATTTTAAAAGTCAGAAGTCTGCCTGGAGAATAGAGATATTACATTTCAGGAGTTGAAGTTGGGAGCCCGCCCATAGAACAGAGGCATACATTTCAGTCTTTTCATTTCAAGCATTGAAGTTGGGAGCCCGCCCAGATAATAGAGGCATATATTTCAGTCTTTACATTCCAAGCGTTGAAGTTGGGAGCCCGCCCAGATAGCAGAGGCATACATTCAGTCTTTTTATTTCAAGTGTTGAAGTTGGGAGCCCGCCCATAGAACAGAGGAATACATTTCAGTCTTTATATTTCAAGCGTTGAAGTTGGGAGCCCACCCAGATAACAGAGGCATACATTTCAGTCTTTTCATTTCAAGTGTTGAAGTTGGGAGCCCGCCCATATAACAGAGGAACACATTCAGCATTAATTTTCAAGTATTAAAGTTGGGAGCCCGCCCATCGAACAGAGGCATACATTTCAAGATCAAGTCACAGGACAATAAAACAGAGGGTTACAACAGGAATCCCCAGCAGAAAACAATAAAAATCCCCAGCATCAGGAAGCAGAAGGTTGCAATAAGAGGTCCCAGCAAAAACTCAAGTGCTTGTGTCGAAAGGAAGAAAAGCATCGGAAGAAAAGCACCGGAAAAAAATGCAAGCAGACAAGAAAGCAAGGCAACAAGAAAAATTGCAGTATAGCCTAGCTTCTTGTTTTCTTTTAAGCAAGGTGTAACAAGGAGATCGGTAAGCAGTAGTAATAGCATGCAACAACAGTAACAATGCAGTCCCACGGTAGTCCCAGCTACCAAAAACTTCCCGAACTACATTGACCTGATTCCTGTTTAGCCCAGGATATGTAGGAAACCTTTGAAGCAAAGGTTCGGTCAAATCTTTTTCAAAAATGCTTCACACGGAGTACTCGGATGGGCAAAAATCGCTCGCTTTATCTTTGCACGAAAACCCTACGTGTCTTCGGGCAAAGAGGGGCAGCTGTAAGCACGTGATTTTTGCCCAATATGAGAATTACTCCCCAAAAATTCAAAAATAAAATAATTTTCCTTGGTGTGCAATTTTGTGATATTTTGTGATATTTTGAATAATTATTTGTATTTGTCTGTGCATGTTTATTTGCTAAATTAATAAAAAATACAAAAATATATCGCATTTTGTATGTAGGATTTAATTCTATAATTTGTTAGTAATTAAGTTTGTTTACAAAAAAATAAAAATTTACAAAAATAGGCATCGTTTGCATTTTTAGCATTTAATGTCCAAATATACAATTTTATGCTTAATTATTACTTAATTGTGCGTTAATTGTTATTGGAAGTTAATTTGCACTTTTATAACTTAATTTAGTTCTTAATAATAATTTAAGTATTTTTATAATTTAGTTTTAGAGAAATAAAAAGAAGAAAAGAGAGCGAAAATATAAAGAAAGTCGGAATTGGGCCTCTTCTTCGATTTCAAGCCACAGGCCCAAAAAATGGCCCAATCTTCCCAAACGACCCAGTCCATTTCAAACCGGGTCAACCCGGTCCATAACCCAACACCCCCTATCTTGCATTTCAAAAAAAAAAACAAAGCAAAACAAAACAAAACAAAAAAAAGAAAAGGAAGAAAACCCTAAAAAATCCCTCTCTCTCATCCGCCCCCCCCCCCCCTTCTCTTTCTCTCTTTTCTTCTTCTTCTTCAAGCATCCAAACACCCCATCCATGGCTGCCCTTCCCCCACCTCTTCTTCTTCACATACACACACACAACCACGGCAACACAACACACACACACCCGCCGCCCGTGTTTCTTCTTCTTCTTCAAGATCGCGAGTGTTTCTTCTTCTTCAAGTTCACGTTGATCGTTGCTTCTTCTTCTTCCTCACTTCATGATGCTGCGTGACTGCTTCGTCCAGCATCTACTGCTGCTCACGTTTTGCATTGTTGCTGCCCCGTCCGGCATCGCTTTCACGGTTGTCTGCTACCTCTCCTTCAAGCTCTTCGTTTGTCCGTTCGTGATCGTCTTCGGCGTCAAATGATTTTGGTGCGATATTTGTTTCCGGGCAGATTTGTTTCCGTTCAAGTTCGTCATTGTTTCGATCCGGTTAGTGGGTTTTTGAGTTTCATTTTTTGCCCGTAATTTGTTTGATATTTTTCGGATCCAAAATCGATAAATGATTCAATTCTTGTTTTGTTTGTTCATCATTGAAATAATTTTTTTTTAGTTTGTTTATATGTTTGGTTGGTTTAATTTTCAGATTCAAATGAAAATTTAATTAATTGATTTTCAGTTTATTTCATGTTAATTTAATTTTTGCAAAAAAAGGAATTGTTAGTTTAGGTTTAATATTGTTAGATTTAGTTTAAATCGCTTGAATCCGTTGTTTGTTTAATATAGATTTCATTCATGATCATGTATCTTTGTTATATTTTTTTTGTTGGATTTAATTAAGAAAGATTAATTGATTATTTGAAGATTAGTGATTTGAATATGTTTATTTGTTTTGTTTAAGTTCAATTCGAAATTTGAATAAAGTTTGTTATTGTGGTTGAATCTTTTCATTCATGTTCATACTTTATTTGATTGATCTTGAATCCGAAATTTGTATAGTTTGATTTTCTTATTTCTTGTTTATCATTTGTGATTATTTCTTGAATTGGTCTCATAATCTTGTTTAAAGTTTAATATAAGAATTGTTTGTTGTAATGTTGTTAGAGTTGATTTTAAGTTCAATATTATTGAATTTAAGAATCTAAATATACTTGTTTGATTGTTGTTGTTTAAATCCGAAAAATAGGTTTGTTGTTGCTAAAAATATTGTTCAATCAAATTTTAGTTGTTCTTGGTTGTTCAATTTGTGTTCATGTGATTTGTTGTTGAAATGTTGTTAAAATCATGTTCATGTGATATTGTTGTTATGATGTTCATCCGTGTTCATATTGTTGTTTGAACATTGTTAGAAATTGATCATATTGTCTATATTTTGGTTAAGTTTGATTAATTGATGTGTTATAGCTGATGGGTAGTTTGGTAAATTTGTAATACGTTCAGGGGTAGTTTGGTAATTTCAGTAAGGTCGGAAGGGGTAGTTTAGGAATTGTACATTTTGTAATTGTTTATTTGAAGCATGGGGGACAAAATGAAATGGGGTGGGTTGTGATATGATTATTTAATATAAAGGGGGGACAAGATTTAATTTAAAGGGGAATCTTGCATTATTTTAAATGAAGCATGGGGGACAAAATGAAATGGGGTGGTGTGATATGTTTATTTAATGTAATGGGGATGAGTGGAAAGATAATGGGTTGGGTAGAGAAAAGTATGGATTTTAATTAATTGAAAGGTTTATGGGATGGGTTATATATGTGAGGTCTTGAAATCAAAAAATATAGACAGAGAGATAGAGAAAAAATACACAGATACGAGAGAGAGAAACAAATCTGAAAATAAGAGAGAGAAAAGGGCTGAACATTTAAGAGATAGAAAATTCCGAAAAATATTTAAGCTTTCAAAAAATAAAAATAAAAACTAAAAAAAATATTCTGCTTTCTTTTGTTGTTTGAAATCAGAATTAATTGTTGTTTCATCAAAGCTGGAAGATTTTGTTTTTTTTGGATTACTACTCCACTGGTTTGTTACTGTTGCTGGGCTATTGTTGCTGTGTTGTACTGATTTTACTGCTGCTGCTGATACTCATATTCATTTTCTTTTGCTTCCAATATCAGGTACACAACTGAAAAGCTGGTTATTGTAATCCGAAATATGAAGCATGAATACATATGAAGAATGAAAATTTGAAGTTTTAATTTCGTTTTTTTTTCTTTGTTTCTTTTGTTGATTGTATTTAAGCTATTTCATGAATTACTAAATAATAGCTGGAATAAGAAAATAATATCATAAGTTAGTCTGTAATAAATCAGTTCGGCAAAACAGGTTAATTCACTAGCTATGAAGGCTTCAAGATTGTAGGTTGATCATGAACAAGTAGCTAAATTTAGTTAAAACATGAATTTAAATTAAACATCGTAAATTAGGCATTAAGGCATGACTTGAGCTTAAGCAAGATTAGAAGAACGTTTAAGTCTAATAAACTTTCTAATAAGCTTTAGTAATTATGGTTAAATCTAGTTTCAAATGATTGTGAATAATTAATCTCAATAATATTTTTTTTAAAAAAAATAATAATAACAATGCTGAGTTTTAATCTAGCTATATTTGTTTATTTTGAATATTAGTTGTTGAATTTTTATTTTATTTTAAATTTCGAAATTAAGAGTAATTTTTTTTTCATCAATATTTGTATTAACCAAGCAATTAGCATGTCATGTTTTCTTAAAATTATAAAAGCTAGTAATTAATTAGGATTTTTCTTTCTTTATTTTAGAGACTAATTTTTATAGAAAAAATGTAGTCGCTTTAAGATTTGTCCATTTAAAATAAATGAGATGAGCCTCGCTTAATGAAATGTATAGATTTCGGGGCCCTCAATAAATGTACAGTTAATTGCTTAGAATTAGGGAGGAGCCGTTTTAGCAAATTTCACGGCCCTACCCAAAATAATGACACGCTAGTCGCTCTAGACGCGTATTTAATAATGTTATTTCCTTAAATACGGGTGTGCATTTATGTAACCCAAATCTAAATCTCAACGGAGTCGAAATGTGTCGATAACCACGGGTGCAATTGATTGCGACGTGATTTGAAATACGTTTTCACAATGTTGCAATTTTTCGTAAAATACTAACAATAAATAAAAAGAATAATAAAAGCGGCTAAGGGATAAAATTTGCACATAAGTTTATAATACGTATTATATTAGATAATCAAGCCGAATATAACAGTTAAGCGACCGTGCTAGAACCACGGAACTCGGGAATGCCTAACACCTTCTCCCGGGTTAACAGAATTCCTTATCCGGATTTCTGGTGCGCAGACTGTAATACAGAGTCATTCTTTTCCTCGATTCGGGATTAAAATAGGTGACTTGGGACACCCTAAATCTCCCAAGTGGCGACTCTGAAATAAAGAAATAAATCCCGTTTCGACTGTCCTTTAATTGGAAAAACTCCCTATACCCTCGCGAGGGCGGAAAAAGGAGGTGTGACAATAAGTACGGGGTTTTTCCTTATAACTCGTTTTAGTATATGGCCTTTACCCTAATACCCTAACTATAATGAGGTTTTTGTTTCTCTTTAGCCTCAACTTGTGGCTCCATCTCGTAACTTTTACTCTGCACTTGACTCTTTTAGGCTTGATTTTCCCTCAATCTTCTTTGCCTTCTTTATACACATGTCTATATATATTATGTAGTCCCCCAAGTGTTTGAGTGTTGAAATATGAAGCCTCAAACACTTGATAGTTTCTCTCATTTGGTCCTTTTCCTGAAAAGGAAAAACACACGTGACTCGGAGGGGCGATTATAGATGAAGACTGCATACCCCGTATTTATTTCTATCAGAATAGTTGTAACCCTAGGCCAGGAATTTTAGGTTACTCTGTGTGCCTTACAGGCCGTGACTCATTATTTAGTACGTGATAGCTTTTTGCCTATCATCTAAAATCATTAGTAAAATTTTAACAATTCAAAAATGAAATATAAAATGGTTATACCTGACTGTGGTTTTCCCTTAGAAATAGTATCTCTTCAAATGAACAACATTCCAATGTGAAGGTAGTACTTTGCCATCCATTGTTTCTAGTTCATATGCTCATTTTCCTGCAACATCACGAACTCTATAGGGTCCTTCCCATGTTGGACTTAATTTTCCTGCGTTAGCTGCTTTTGTAGATTGAAAAACCTTTTTAAGCATGAAGTCCCCAATTTTAAAGAACCTGAGGCGTGCTTTTCTATTATAGTATCATTCTATGACCTGCTTTTGTGCTGTCATTCTTATTAGTGCAGTTTCTCTCCTTGCTTCGAGTAAATCTAGGTTGACCCGCATCTCCTCGTCATTAGATTCTTGTGTCGCCTGTATAAATCGGGTACTCGGTTCTCCTATCTCGACTGGAATCAAAGCTTCAGTTCCATAAACCAATGAAAATGGTGTTTCTCCCGTACTAGTTTTCGTCGTTGTACGATATGCCCATAAAACACCAGGTAGCACTTCTAGCCAATTCTCTTTTGACTCTTCTAATCGTTTCTTCAAATTGTTGATAATGAATTTATTTGTTGATTCTGCTTGCCCATTACCCACTGGATGATAAGGCGTAGATGTTATCCTTTTAATTTGCCAACTTTGAAGGAATTCCGTGATCTGAGCTCCTATAAATTGAGGGCCATTATCGCATACGATCTCCTTTGGTACGCCGAATCGACATATGATATTCTGCCAAATAAAATCTCTGACTTCCTTTTCTTACACTTGTTTGAATGCACCTGTCTCCACCCACTTAGTAAAATAAACAGTGAGAATAAGCAAAAACTTTACTTATCCTTTTGCTTATGGTAATGGACCCACGATATCCATTCCCCATTTCATAAATGGCCATGGCGCAACGACCGGATGTAATAATTCTGCAGGTCTATGCATATTGTTACCATACCTTTGGCATTTATCACATTTGGCCACGAAACTTTCCACCTCTTCTTCCATTTTAGGCCAGTAATAACCTTCCCTAATTAAGGTTCTTACCAGTGATCTTCCACCTGCGTGATTCCCGCAATGTCCCTCGTGTATTTATCTCATTACATACTCTATTTGTGAAGGTCCAAGGCATCTTGCTAAGGGACCACCGAACATTTTACGATATAGATTGCCTTGTTTTAAGCAGTACCGAGCAACCTTTCTTCGGAGCGCATAAGCCTTTTGCTTGTCATCAGGGACAGTTCCATACTGCAAAAAAGCAACAATTTCGTTCCTCCAATCCCATGTTAAGTTATTAAAATTTACCTCATTCACATCAGGATCAAGAACTGAATGAAATAAATGTATCACTAAGGCATTTGCATCACTTGCCACGTCAGCTGCAGATGCGAGATTAGCTAGGGCATCTGCTTCAAGATTTTGGTCCCTGGGTATTTGTCTAACTTTCCAATTTTGAATTTTTTAATCAATTCTCGTACCTTTTCCAAGTACTGTTGCATCTTTGCTTCCCTGGCTGTATAAGTCCCCAGCATCTGATTGACTACGAGTTGTGAATCACTCTTGATTATAATCTGATTTATGCCAAGTTCCCGTGCCAGTTCTAAACCTGCAATCATAGCCTCATATTCTACCTCATTGTTAGTTATAGAATGACATTTGAAAGCTTGCCGAATGATTTCATCCGTAGGTGGTACCAATACGACCCCTAAACCTGCTCCTTTTACATTAGACGAGCCGTCAGTGAATAAAGTCCAAGTTCCTGGGTTAGCTCCATTGAATACCTGCAATTCTTTTTCTGCTTCTAACTGCATTCCCTGGCTAAAATCAGCCACGAAATCAGCTAATACTTGTGATTTTATAGCAGTTCTAGGTTGGTATGCAATTTCGTATTCACTTAACTCTATTGCCCACTTAGCTAACCTACCTGATAATTCATGATTATGTAAAACGTTACGTAAAGGGAAGGCAGTTACTACAACGATAGGATGACAATGAAAGTAAGGTCTTAACTTTCTAGATGCCATGATTAACGCAAGTGCAAGTTTTTCTAACTGAGGATACCTCATCTCGGCACCTAACAAAGATTTACTTACGTAATAGATAGGGGATTGTTTACCTTGTTCTTCTCGGACCAAAACAATGCTTACCGCCACTTCCAAAACAGCAAGGTAAATAAGTAGTTTTTCCCCAGCCTTTGGTTTTGCCAGTAAATGTGGATTTGATAAGTACGTTTTCAAATTCCTAAGTGCATGTTGACATTCCTCATTTCATTCAAAATAATCCTGCTTCTTAAGGGCTGAGAAGAATTTAAAACACTTCTCTGATGATCTAGAAATGAATCTTCCCAAGGCTGCAATTCTTCCTGTTAATCTTTGAACTTCTTTCTTGTTTGAAAGTATGTTAGGAATTTCCTCAATGGCTTTAATATGTGTAGGATTCACTTCAATACCATGGTTAGAAACAAGAAAACCCAAAAACTTACCTGAAGCAACGCCAAATGCACATTTTTCAGGATTTAATTTCATATTAAATTTGCGCAAAATCGAAAATGTGTCAGATAAGTGTGATATGTGATCCTTTGAGTACTGAGTTTTAACAAGCATATTATCTATATATACGTCCATGGTCTTTCCTAAATGTTCTTGAAACATTTTGGTAACTAACCTCTGATACGTTGCACCTGCATTCTTTAGACCAAAAGACATTACTTTATAACAGTAAGCCCCCTTGTCTGTTATGAATGAAGTTTTTTCTTCATCTTCCGGATCCATTTTAATCTGATTATAACCTGAATATGCATCTAAAAAACTTAATAGCTCGTGACCTGCAGTTGCATCAATCAATTGATCTATATGTGGTAATGGAAAAGAATTTTTAGGGCAGGCTTTGTTAAGATTTGCGTAATCTACACAAACCCGCCACTTACCGTTCTTCTTTGGAACCACAACAGTGTTCGCTAACCAGTTAGGATACTTTACCTCTCAAATGGAACCAATTTCTAGCAATTTTTGGACTTCTTCTTGAATCACCTGATTCTTGAAAGCTCCTTCCTTTCTTTTCTTTTGCTTCACAGGGGTGTATGATGGATCTTCATTTAGTTTATAAGTCATCACCTCTGGTGGTATTCCTGTCATGTCAGAGTGGGACCAAGCAAAACAGTCCATGATAATTTTCAAAAATTCAATTAACTTACCTTTCATTCCTTGGTCAAGATTGGCTCCTACATAGACTTTTTTATCATGCCATTGAACAAATAACACGACAGACTCTAATTCCTCTATCGTTGTTTTGATATTTTCATTCTCTTCTGGTTATTGAATGGTATTAGGCCTTGAGTCTACATCTGTTTGCCCTTGTTCAGTTGAGGTTTGTGTTGTGAAGTCCTCAACTGCCTTCTGTGATTGCTATTTACCTTCACTTCTCATGCTTGTATTTGCAACAGAGTTGATAGCCCTGGATATATATTGATCTCCACGAATTTGACATATTCCCCATGGCGATAGAAATTTAATAACTTGATGCAAGGTCGAAGGAACAACATCCATTTCATGGATCCAGGGTCTCCCAAGAATCATGTTGTAAGTCATCTCCATGTCTACTACTTGGAACTTTGTATCTTTGACGACCCCTTCAGCAAATGTGGTAAGTATTACCTCTCCTTTAGTGACAACACTGGAATTATCAAATCCAGATAGAGTATGCGCCTTTGGTATTACTCTATCTTCAGCTTGCATCTCACGTAATACTCTTAGCAAAATAATGTTGATGGAACTACCTGGATCAATCAAAACTCGTTTCACATTAGTATCATGTACAATTAAAGATATTACCAGTACATTGTTATGAGGGGTTAATATGCCATCTGTATCTTCATCATTGAATGTAATACTGTCTTCCTCTAAAACATGCCGCACCTGTTTTCCTTGGGTAATTGTTACTTTGGAAATTTTGTTTGCTGCGGTATATTATTGACGTTTTCACCCCCACTTATACCGTTAACAGTTCTTTTGGGAGAAGGTGGTTTTGGAGGATCCTGCATGTTCTTCATGTAAGCCTGCTTGCCTTTCTCACTGAACAACTCAGTAAGATATCCTTGTTTTAATAAATGATCAACTTCACTTTGTAAGAATCTGCAATCTGCTATTTTGTGCCCGTGGTCATTATGAAACTCGCACCAATGGTCAGGGTTGCACCTGTTTGGATTCGATCTCATTTCCTTTGGCCACGAACCTTATCTCCCATGCTTCTCAAAATAGCCACAAGCTCAGAGGTGCCGACGTTGAAGTTATAACCACCGAATCTTGCTTTTAAATTTCTATCGTCATCTCGTGACTCTCTGCTGTTTCGCTCGTTCCTGAATTTTGATGAAGAACCTAATTCTCTGTTTCTTGATCTATGATCGTATCTTTGATTATCCTGCTTTGACCGTGAGTCTTTTCCCGGAAGTCCCATATAAGACTCGTACCTGTTTTTACCGGACCTTTTTTCGGTCTTTGCCCGTCTCAAACTTATTTTTTCATCTTTTTAGAATTGCGGAACAGTATCTTCCTCAATTCTTAACTTCGTGCTATACCTATTATAAACATCATTCCACGTTGTAGCTGGGAATTCTCGAAGGCTTTCCTTAAGTCTCCTCGTAGCTTCCGAACTCTTTTTAGTCAAATTACTTGTGAAAGCTATCGCTGCCCAGTTGTCAGGTACGCGTGGCAATGTCATTCTTTCACTTTGAAATCTGTCCACGAATTCTCTAAGCAGTTCAAGTCCCCTTGCTTGATTTTAAAAATATCCTCCATTCTTTTCTCTACTTTTTGAGCTCCCGAGCGTGCTTTGATGAAAGAATCTGCAAGCTCAGCAAAAAAATTTATAGAATTTTCGGGTAAAAGAGAATACCATGTTAATGCTCCTTTGGTGAGTGTTTCACCAATTTTTTTGACTAAGACTGATTCAATCTCCTGTTTAGTCAAATCGTTGCCTTTTACACCCGTTGTGAACGCAATCACGTGATCTCGTGGGTCTGTTGTTCCATCATACTTTGAAATATCAGGCATTTTGAACTTTTTTGGTATTGGGAGTGGAGCAACACTTGGCTTCCAGGGTTGTTGCGAATATCTATCCATATCTACCCTTTTGATTATGGGCAGCACCCCGGGTATCTACTCTATGCGCTCACTTTGCTCCTTGAGCTGTTTCTGCAAGGTTAGTACTAAATTTTGCAAATCAAAATTAATTACATTACCTGGTTCTCTCTCCTGTGACTTACTGGGAGTTCCACCACTACCTGAATTAACAAGTCCAGAACGAGGGTTTTCCACAGTGTTATTATTTGGAGTAGGTGTGGGTGTTGCAATAGGTAACTGGTTAACAAGTGCCTCAACAGCTTTATTGACCTAAGCAACAATTAATTTCTGCAAAGCTTCATCAACAGCTTCAGCAATTTCAAATTGAGCATATTCGTTTATTTGAGACCCATCAGGAGTACCCTCACGAGATTGCCGTGGAGAGTCTTGCGGAGTAGGAACTTGAATGTTAATATTCTGTGGACCTCCCTGACTTTGTTGGTTCTGTTGGTTTCCTGGGGTGTTGTCATTGTTATTCGATATAATTGATGCAACAAGGAAGGTTAAGTGAAAAGAAAATAGATTATCAGATTCCCGGTAACGGAACCAATTTGTTTAACTAAAAAATAGAATTTCAGTCAAAGCTAGAATTTAGAAGAACACGAGTTACTGATAATCAAAAGAATATGCAGAGGAAAGTGATTTGAAGTAATTAGAGTGTAATCAAGAGAAAAACAAGTAAATCAAAGTATATTCCGATGATATCTCTCTTCCCTACAATTGATCAGATACCTCCCTTTTATAGGTATCCTGAAGATATGTGTTTTCCCCAAATCATAATGAGGCTATTAGAATAATTAAAGACATTGAATGCTACGTTACATAATCATTATAATCAATACAAATTCTCTAATGTATCCAGTATTTAATGCCTGTCAAATTCTGTATCTGCGATCTTTACTATGGTCAGATCCATTCCTTTTGATTCTTGGATATAAATGACTTAAACAGGTACGGGGCTACCCGTGCCTCTTCCTTTGTCCTTGCTCGTTTCTATTGCTGCTCGTGCCTCTTGATTAATTGTAATTCTTTGACTATTTGACCAGTCCACGTGTCTTGGTACGTCATCTTTATATAAATGTAATTTCTCCCAATACACAATTATCCCCATGTAGTACCTTTTCTTAGCGTAGAAATTAAAGGAATACCACAATTGATAAAAAAAGAAGTGCTATTTGTATATCATTCCTCTTTTTATAATTTTAAAAATAAGAAAATAATCTTTTTAAATCTTTTATGCATAAAAGACAGATCTCTTACGTGTAAAAGTAAATCTCTCATGTATAAAAAAAGAGATAAAATCACCAAAAAACAATAACTGGATTTTGAAATATAAATATCAGATCATTATGCTTTTAGTTTTACGATTGATTTCATAATTTTTAATTAAAGTTAGCATACTGGGTAATTATACGTACTAAACACTATAAGTTACAAATTTGATCAGCCATTCAAACCAGAAATTATTTAATTGTTGATAACGCAAGAAAGGTGCACTAGAATACTAATATTGCTCGTATGGAGCTCTAACATGTTTGTAAACGACTGCTTCATTATACTATTCTTCATTATTGTATCATTTGTTTAGAAAAAGGAAAAAAAAAAAAACTTGATAAGATAGTTCAACACGTAATTTGATCTTAGGCTTCACATCAGTGCAGTACGATAAGTTTTTGAAAAATCTGATTGGTGATTTGTACCATTAACTTGAAGTTTCAAACATGTTAGTTTTGTATTCTACATATGGTATATTAGTTGGGAAAAATTTGCATAAACTTACACTTTCATGTAATAATAATAATAATAATAATAATAATAATAATAATAATAATAATAATAATAACAGATCCCACCTTGCAGTTGGTATATTAGGTAGTTGGGTCATAAGGATAAGTGACATTATTAAAAATTGTTAAAAGTAAGTAAATTAAAATTGGCCCGTCAAATTTTTTGGACGAAAATGAATTAAAATAGTGAGACAGGTTGATTTGATCAATTGTAAAATTTCTTTTAATTTTGGCATAAAACTTATTAGTAAAAATTGCACGGGGCGCCCTATTGGTCACCCCCATTTAACCTATACCCTTTTTTTTTTTATAAAAGTTTTAACTTGTACCCATACTTTTTAAACAACTACATTCCTCTTTCTCCTTCTTTCTTCTTCTTCTTCTGTTGGTGCTGCTATGAAACTTCAGTTCATAGGTTACAACTTTTTTTGTGTTCTGATTAGCATAAGTCATTAAGATTTCAACCCCAACTTAAAGTTTGTAATTACCAGTTATATATACATAGACTACACAATTTGAACATCAAAGATCTCTGATTTCTTTCACCATTCATATCTCTTATTATGAAAGTTCATTAGTTTTTCCTTTTAATAATAACACAGAAAAAGAATCTTTTTTCCATCATCACACTAATTGCACAAGAAAAATCTAAAGCCTGAAGATGTTAGCAGAAAGTTGAGTAATGACTACCATCGTAAAAATAGTCAAACTATAATGAATCCCTTCTAGCAGAAAATTCATAGACATATCTTGAGAGCACGAGTTGTGCAACTAAAACATACTGAAGTTCAGCAAATATAGAACAAAACTTCAGCTAAAACATGCTGAAGTTCAGCAAATAGAAAACAAAACTTTAGCTACTAGAATACTTAAGTTCAGCAATTACAAACTTCAGCCAACACTAAGTTTACGTGAAAAACTTCAGCTAAAACATGCTGAAATTCAGCAATTACAAACAAAAATTTCAGCAAATAGAGAACAAAACTTCAGCTGCTAGAATGCTTAAGTTCAGCAATTACAAACAAAAACTTCAGCAAATAGAGAACAAAACTTCAGCTACTAGAATGATTAAGTTTAGCAATTACAAACAAAAACTTCAGCACACTTGGTTCAATAATTTTTACTACTTCAGGCCTGTCTACTAGAATGCTGAAGTTTGCGTGATTGTCTTTGCTACTTCAGGCCCTTATGCTGAAGTTACGCGAAAAAGTGGATACATTTGTAATTAATTTTGCAAAGCGGATATAAATTAAAACGTCACCCAAAAAGCGGGTATAGATGCAAATATAAGTGATCGAAAGTTAAATGAATATTTTAATTCAGCCCAAGATATTTTAGGACATTCAATTTCGACAATAATCGGAAAGCTGACACATTCAAATGAAAAAAAAAAAAAAACTATAGTAGTTTAGAATATGAAAAAGTTATAGAAGGAAATCCATGAGCTTTGTTAACCGAAGTGGAGATGTTGGTGTTGCCTTTGCTTTGACAGCAGTGCTTGGTTTTGGACAAAGAAAGAAAGTTCGAGATCCCAAATTCAACACTTTCTCCTCTGTCTTCAAACCTGCGTATAACCGATCAACATGTCAACATAGTTTTCAATAATATTGCCATTTATATGACACCTTCATTTTCTTAGATTTATAGATGGAGCAAAGCTTGTGTATAAACGAGTTTTGAGAAAATGACACGTTTTTTACGCGAATCATACCGTTTTGGTTTTAAATTTTAATATTTACATAAAATTAATAAATATACGACATGTGTTTACATATAAATTTTTCTCACCTAATTACGGTTAATTATATACGGTCAAACCTCTTTATAACAATCACGTTTGTTCCGATATTTTTTGGCTGCTATAATGAAGAGCTTTTATAGAGAGTATATATTATAACATAACATAACATAAAGATCGTATTCCAAAATAAAAAATGGCTTTTATTTAGGAATATTGTTATAAAGAGGTCTGACTTTATTTTTATTTTGTTAAATCATTTACCCATAGTACGTTGAATATGAATTGATGTAAACACTCACGCGCAAGTAAATTTTTACCGTGCAAGAGATTTTATCGTACAAAAAAATACTAATAGATAATTCCCGATTAACCCGTGAATGAACCAAACCATGATTGTTTAAGGTCATGTTTAACTAATTAAACTATACGCCTTAATGGTTTAGTTATATCAAATAGAGTTAAACTAAAGCACAAATAACACTCAATTCTTAAACAAAATCGACCGAGATCTTTAAACGAAGAAAATATTTCGCACATAACCATGTGGCTATGCAATTTTGACATGTGCAAAAGATTGTCTTCGTTGACGTTGCTGTAGGGAAGACAGTCAAGACACATACATGGAATATGATGCACAACAACACAAACTACGAAATTAATCATGATAATAACTCTATTCATTGCTTTCATCCAAATTCAATGTCAATAGTTTAATTGTTCATTTTCCTTTAACAACAACTAATAAGAGGGCTCACTTTAAAACTATTAACATTACATGCAGAGGATCTAAATTTTTAGGACAATCAAGTGCACTCTTTTTGTATATACATACTTCTAAAAATACATGCATATATTTCAAGTTTAAGCAGGGGCAGGGGCTAGCCCATCGAGTACGGGTTCGGCGGTACTCAATCACTTTGGTCCAATCCATATATTTGTCTTAAAGAATCTGTGAATATGTACAAATTATTTATTTAAAATCCAATAACTTAAGGGGTCGTTTGGTTTGAATACGGCTTATGCCGGGATAAGTTATAATGGAATAAGTTATGCTGAGATTGTTTTTTATCCATTGTTTGGTATGTTGTATTAAATATAACAATTGCATAATTTGTAAGAAGAATGTATAAGTTATACCGGTGCTAATTACCCCACCCTCTATAAGGTATAAGTTATCTCGGTGTTAATTTTAATCATGGGATAACTTATACCTGATTTGCTAACAAAACGAAGTATTAAGATGGTATTAAATTTTTATACAAGCACTATATCTTCTTATACCTCATACCAAACGACCCCTAAAAGTATTAGTACTCGAACACATAGGCTTCAAATCCTGGCTCCGCCTCTGAGTTTAAGTTGATGAATGCATCGTACATACACTGAGTTTTTGTTGGAGTACATGATTCAATTCAACTATAATCAACTTTAAATGATGAACAAAAAAAAAAACTTTAAAAAGTAGTATTGTACTTGCATGTATTAATAGTTTATTTTTTTTTTAATTTACAGGTTATAAATTAATTAAGTTCACTTGTCAAAAATTTACTGAAAATGTATAGAAGTAAAGTTGGCTTAAAAAATAACACTACCATTAAATTATGGGTGGCTGAAACTTACTCTCCAAACTAAACTGGGAGTAGTGAAGCTCGTAACACCGAGGATCATTAGTAATCAACAATGGCCGCCGCTTCTCCTTGACGTAAATCTCAATCGCCGCCCTTATCAAATCTCCCAAGGTGTTCTCCGGCGATATCACCACATGCACCGGTCCCAAACTGTTCTGAATATTCACACTCAGCAACAGCTTCGTTAACTTGTGTTGCTTCTCACGAGCGCTGCTCGCGGTCGTCACATTTCCGGCCTGGACATCTATAACGGCCGGATTTGTGTGGGCAACCGCGAGTCTCGGCGCCGCTCTGCTGCCGTGCGCGGTGGTAGCACGACGGTTTACTGGAGACGGGGACGATGTCATTTTTTTTCTCAGGCGATGGATTGAAGAAATATATATAATTCTGTTGATAGAATATATCATAAAGTATTAGTACGAGGATATTTTTTTAATGTTCTGGATGTAATATTTGTGTTTGGATTGATAGTTATATTACGTAAGAAATGGAGGGGTTTGGTGATAATGAAATTTGGCAGATATATGGCCATATGAAATCATTTTAGTTGATGGATTTGTACTGTGTTGATGGGTGCGAAATTTCTCGGAAATAGCTGGTGCTGCTGTTCTCTATTTCTGTCCCCTCAAGTTTTGCTAAATTATTACTTGCTCCTATACTTTTCAATCTGTTGAAATAATTGACTACTTTGATTTTTTAGTTGTTTTCGTACGTATTCCAACACTATTTACGCAATGTAGGAAAAAAATAATTAATTCATTAATTCTTGAAATATGAAAAAATCACTTATTTTGAAACACAAAATTATGGCCAAAAAATCACTTATTTTGGACGGGAGGGAGTAGTTATTTTACCGATAAAGGTCTGTTTGACACTTAACATCTTAAATATATAGTTAAGGGGCCGTTCGATCGGAAAACAAGTTATTCTATGATTAATTATTCCGAGATTAGTTATCTCACCCTTTCATAGGGATAAAATAATATTATAATCCCGGATTAGTTATACCACGATTTTATCCTAATTCCCAACCAAATATGGAATAAACTCATCTTAAATTCAATCACGAAATAAATTATCCCTTATCCCTCGTACCAAATGAGTAGTAGTCAAGTTTACAGCTAATCCATGTTTTTTCCCTGGCCGTCACTTTACTAATGTTATAATTAGCAATAAACGCCCATTAATTATCCGACCTAACCTGGACCACCAGATATTTAAACAAGATTTTTCACTTGTATCCAATATTTGAAAAGGTAAAAGTGAAACTCCTCTAGAGACGACTCAATCTTTAAACCACAAAAGATTATGGACACTAAACGTTTTCGTAGACTAACGTCTTGATAGCTGAAAGATTCAGGGATCCGGGATTTCAGAAGGATGGGTGCACTACTATGCGACCGCCATTTTATTTGGTCCTTTAAAATTTTACCATAACAATAACTTGACAAGTAAACAATAATCAATATTGTTATTATAAAAATTTATTAGACAAATGTTTAAATAGTTTTCCTACCTCAATGATAGCATAATTATTTATATATATAGTTACACATATTGAGCTCGATATATTTTAATACAATTTTTAAAAAAAAATAACGGTGGTGATATGCTGGTGTTCGGACGAATGCACCTTGACTAAATTCAGGCGTACACGTTAAATTGTATATATCTTTTCTCATAACACCAGTGGTTTAGTAAATTGTAAATCCATTGGTCCGAACACCAATACAGCGGTGTTTGGACGAATGCACCTTGAATAAATTCAGGAGTACACGTTAAATTGTTATCTTTTCTCATTACATTTTATATTAAAATTCTTTTAAGTTGAGTAGCAAATCTAATACTCATGCTACTCTATCATCGAATAGTAGTACATATATCACACTAGTATAAAATTCTGGATTCACCTGTGTTGTGGTAATATTGTGTCATCCAGAACACTGCATGCAACCAAGGATTTTCCATAGCTTACATGATCTTCTAATTATTTTATTTATCTTGCGACCAAAGAATCCATGGGAAATAACGAGTGGATGGGAATTTGCCTTAACCGGAGCAATCTCTAATGCTATTTCCTGGTAACTTGCATTACTACTATTACTTTTTCGAAGATAAAAACTTCTGCTTCCAACATCTCCAATCATATCTGTATTACTCAAGCCTATATCAATGAAATACAAAATTATCAAAGAAGGAAGAAAATGTGAAAAAGAAGATAAAACAAAAGGAAAATTATAATATAAAGAATGTTTACACCATCAGTATAATTCAACTGATTTTAGTAGGTTACTTTTCTCTTGAGGTTACTAGACAATGATTTTTACAGATATTCACATGTAATTATATTTTAATGATCTAATTGTGGAAATGTTTTACACTCACCGTGCATAAAACTTATAATCTAATCTATCACATATATTTCCCTTTGAAAGAAAAAAAGATAAATCACAAGCTGAAATTTACAAATAGCTACACTACGTATTAATTTTAACATGTAGCATGACATTTCGAGACTGGACAAAGAGGCAACTGTTTCATTCAAACATTATCTTTTACTAACTTGTCAATATGACAAAAAAGTTAAACAATTACTATGCGAGCCAAAGATAAATTTTCTATGTTTCATCAGCCAACCTTATATCAAGTACAGGAGAATGGCCTTTCAACAAAGAAAGGGCTTATACACCAACTGTATTTAAATACCAGTCATGACTTAGGTACATTAAATATAAATATTAGTCCTAACATCATTTATTTAAATTACAAATATCATCCTATATATTGTCACAATGTAGTTTGCGGATGAAAGATGTTAATTTGTATAATCTTAAGGCCGCAAGATCACTAATCTGCTAAACTTTTATTCTGCCGGGTTAATTATCCCAGAATTAGTTATGCCGAAATTGTTATCCCATCCTTCCATAGAGATAAGAATAACACTTCAATCCTGGGATAACTAATCTCGAGGTTAGTTATACCGTGATTTTATCTCAACTACACATGGGATAAACTCATCTTAAATTTAATCCCGAGATTAATTATCCCTTATCCCTTGTACCAAACGATCCCTAAGAGTTTATACATGTTTCCTGGGTTTGACAGACATAAGAATTAAAGATGTAGCTTAAAGAATACAGAATCAATTTATTTTAGAGGTATCAAAATTTGTACTTAGACTCAGCATTTCCAGAATTTGGCTATAGTGAATTTGAGGTGTAATTAGGACTTACTTTGAAGACTGAAGTAAGACTGGTACAATTGAAACGATGAATCAGCATTTTTATCAAGCCGAGGAGTGCGGCCTTCTTCACTATACTTGTCTATGACATGTCTTATTGTCTCGTCAACACTTGATCCCAACTTGACCATGGTTCGCACCGGTCCTGGACTACCTTCAACTGTCACATTAACCACAACTTTTGCCTCCTTCTCATACCCGTGCTGCACAATATTTTTACAAATATTAGATATCAAGAAAGGTTGTAAGTACGCTAAGGCTCAGAACGGGGGTTGGCCTACTTCGCGCGACTCTAGGGGTGAATTTAGATATTTTTTACGGTACACGTAAACTCATGGTCTTTCTGGAGTATGTATTTCGTATAAAATTGATCTACTATTATATGTTGATGACCTCCATGTTCCAAAAAGTTTGAATGGTGCACTTGGTTGAATACTAAGTTATTTATCCAAATGAACATGAATCGATTCTCATTTACAATACTTCTTTTTTCTTGCTTTTTCAATGGTGCACCCATATTCTAGAATCCTAGATCCGTATGCACGACTCGCAGCCGATGAGACTGAGTTTAATTGAAGTTACTATTTTCGACACGAAATATTTATGATATGAATAGACGATCACAATAATCTTATCCCATTAATTCATTCATGCACCAAATCCAAGTTTCCAAATGAATATTTGGAGTAAGGTTAGCTAATTAGCAGTTGAATAGGCCAATCCAAAGAGTAATTGCTCAGGTAATGATGAATTTACTAATTTTGTTAATAAACAGACTGTAACAACTAACAAATGCTACACTAATGCTAATATTACCTTTTTATGCAGGTAACTATAACCACATCTAAATTAGTTTTTAAAAAAGAAAAAATCATTTTCTAAGCTAAACTCAAATAGTATGAATATAAACAAAAAAATGTAAACAAGTAATACCTCGAATAATGAAATATCAATTACGAATAGCAAGCAAACAAACAGTCCTTTTGATATACCGATCGAACAACTAAAATACCTTTACATAATTTCCGGAAAAAAGTACCTGAAAACTCTGCGGAGATCCAGAATTATGATAATCAGGAGACCAGAATATGTCCGAACAAGTTTGTGGCCGCAAAAGGATTTCTAACGACGGTGCCGTCACATCCTGGCCGAGATCATCGTCAAAGTCAATGACTCCAATTTTCAAAATACAAGGCTCTGATTTACATCTCTCTAGCGTCCTATAATTAGTATCCCTACTATGCTGCTTCGATGATCGGCGCTTCACCGGCACAGGCGTATACCTCCGATGACCCGACAGCGACGGTTTTAGTGGTCTGTTCCTAGCTCTCCGGCTTACCGGAAATCTTCGCCGGATATGGTTGTCTGACATATACACTTGATTTAACTGGTATTTTGAGTGTGCTTTTTACAGTGTATAAGGACGTGCACTTATACACGTATACAAAAATACAGGGGAAGCGTATGAATTGAAGCAAAAGGGATGGAAAAAGGACAAGAATGGAAGTTGCTTGGTAGTTGCTTGAATTTTAAGTTGGAAATGGAGAACCGAAAAGTCCTTCATTTATACTACTCCATCAAACTTCTTTTTCATTTTATATATTTTGGCCCTTGTTTCAAAATAATAAGACACCTACTATCTTCAAGTACCAACATTGTAGGCCATCATTTTATATTAAAGTAACTTTTTTTTTTTTGGGTAGTGTAACTTCTAATTTACACCAATGTAGTACCATAAGCAAATAGTGGCCAGGCCTAAAATTTTATACAAACGAATTTCGTTAAAAGCATAGTAGCGACTTGTATAACCGGTACCGGTAAATAGAATTACTCACTACTCAGTTTTGTTCATCATGCGACCACAAAATAAAGTCATTAACGCTTTTTTAAATCGAAGTTGGGAATTTTTAAAAAAATTACCAATTAGTTTTAATTTTTAGAATTTTAAAATTTTAAAAAAATATTTAACCAAATTGAAAAAAAAAACTTATAACTGTAAGAAATTTAACATAATAAGAATTCACAACAAAAAGAAAGGAAAAAAATGCGTTTCCACTCCCACATAGATTAGAACTTGTGACCTCCGCCCTTGCTTAGTAAACTCTTTGCCGCTGCTCCACGGTTTCCATTTCTGTCAACTGGGTTCATCTCATATTACAGTCTCTACTTTCATGATTTTCTGAAGAAATTAACATGGAAAATAATTAATTTTTTTAACGAAGCGGGTTCAATTGAACCCTTTACTATAAGGTGGGTCCGCCCCTGTAAGCAATTTTGCATTGCCAAAATGCGAAAAAGATGTTTGGTATATAAAGAAAAAAGTTTCAAATTTTAGTTATACAGTCAAACCTCTCTATAGCAATCTCGTTTGTTCCGATATTTTTTGGCCGCTATAGTAAAGTATTGTTATAAAAGACATATATTATAATATAATATAAAACTCGGTTCAGAAAAAATTTGGCTTTTATAGTGAATGATTGTTATATAGAGATGTTGTTATAGAGAGGTCTGAGTGTACGTTTTAAAAGGGTACATAATAGCAGAGCCACATGTTTTCCAGGGGTGTCAATTTATATTTATCAAAAAATTATACTATATAATTAGGTAACTTTTATTTTATATGTATATTAATATCCTTTGGCTTCTTTGTAGTTCTACTTTGTATTTTGACCTTCCCAAAGTTTTCACTCTGAGCATTCCTTCTCAATGTTGGGCAAATTGCATTTTCTGAAAATTAGAAATAAAAAAAGGATGAAAAAGTCAAAGTTTGAATTTTTTTTCTCCAATTTGTATACCACTAAAAGAAAAGGAAAGTAAAAAAAGAACAAAAATTGTACTCCTAACTTGAAAAGGACGGTTGCCGACGAAGATTTTGCTTCATCTCGTCATATTGTTTCCTTTTCTATTTTCTAAATCACGTCATTATTACTCCCTGTCAAAAGGGAAAGAAAGTTAAAAAACTTTAATTACTTATTAGCAATGGTTCCTAGTTCTTGTAACTAATTAAACAAAAAGTTCAGTGTGGTGGTCGTGAATTTATGATTGACTTTTTCTGATTTTAGCTTTTGGAAAATTCTCTCCCATTTATTTCTAGACTTACTAACGTTAAGTATTTCCATATACTTACGACGTTTCACGCTTTTACTATTTCAACTTTTTATTATTCCTAAGATGAAGCGTAGCATATTTTATTGTTACCCCAATATTCAGTTAAAGTAAAAAAAGTCCAAAAGCAACTCGAACTGGGTTTGACAGATGGAGAAATCCTGTTATTTTGGATTCCAAATTCTTGTCCAAACGGGATTATATTAAGCTCCTATATAAATGTCCTCAAAAGCAAATTTATTGTTCTCTTCACCGTTTTCCCGTATCATGAAAGTAACAATGAACTGGCCAGAACTTCCTGATATAATTTGGCCGTTTCGAAAGCATTTATATCTAGTTGATTGAAGAATCAGGTAAATTATTATTAATTGCACAATTTTCTAAATATCAGAAATTAGATGGACCTAATGCTGTCCATAACATCTATAATGGACCCAATACAGGTTATAAGACCTATAAATATCTAGTCTGGGAACTAGATGTAATCAATAGAGAAGTAAAAAAGATAAAATTCTTGGGACATAGAGCTATTTTTTGGGATGTAATGCATCAATTTCTATTGACACTTCTAAGTTTTTAGTAGATATGGGGGCTTACAGTCTTGTAGATGAAAAAAATTCGATCTTTTTATCCTGACATTTCACTTAGTCCTATTTGTCCCCCAACTTGGGTTGTACCGTCATTCTGATATCAAAAGGGGATTGCACTTACCTCCATTACGTGCATTTTAGATTAAAAGAAGCTCAAGTCATTTAGGTTTGGCCATTTATTTATGTTTTCTGCCTTACCAAGATAAAGTTTAGGGAATTATTTATGCTCTTTCATTGTAATATTCTCTAACGGATGATTATTTTTTGAATTCAATTCCAGTTGATCTTTCTTGGTACTATTTAGGTCTCTAATAGTATGCAAATATATCTTTTTAATGAATCACTATTGAATTGCTTGTGTTGTTTTGTAATCAGTCTCACAGTGTGAATTCTCTTTTAGTCAAGCTGTAGTAATGCCTTTTTTCAGTAATGTGGGGGAACTGTCTTTTTTAAATATTTTACTTTACGTAGTCTAAGATCATGAAGATGGTGCAGACTATGTTCTTTGACCCCCGTGTTGCTAGCTGTTGCTGCTTGTTAGCAGTATATGTATGTGTTACCATTCACAAGCCTACAAACAATACGAGCAAAGGGTGGTGGTAAGTTCAACTTCCTTCGTCGAAAAATGATAGTGTATATAAAAATTTATAGTGCATATATAGGTCAAAAATTACTTTTTATACATATATTTTAAATCTTGAACATCCTTAGCAAAAATCTGATTTATAGAAAATTTTGCTATCCTTAGATAGGTAAAAGAGTGTCAATGTTATATCCTAACTCAAGAACAAGGGTATTTGGTTGAAGTTTGATACATGTTTATTATGTGATCACGCCCAACTATGCCTTATAAAAAGGATAAATAGGTCGCTGTAAATATATTCCGGTTAACAAGTCCGGAGTCGAATCCCATAGGAAATTAACCAATCAATCACAGCTATTGGACTTACACAAATTCACGTATTCAATCTTCAGAGATATTTAAGTAATAGGTTGGATGTTTACTAACTAAATATTACGTAATGAAAATGCAATAATTAATAACAAACTACTAACGGTTTGTAAACAAGATGGGAATGATCTAAGGTTCTGATTTTCCTTATTGTCGGAATCTTGTCCGCTACGTTTGCTATAAATTTGCCTAAGTTTTCTCTATCGATCATGAGCACTCTGACTGCGTAACTCTCTTCCGAGTAATTACAACAATATACTAGACATATCCTCCCGAATTACGCTAGCTAGCATTAAATACAACTCACTTAGATCGCACCCAAGGTTTCGTTATCCCTAATCCCACCTTTAAACCCTTCGTATTGATCCCTCATATACGTTAGGAGTGATGATGTTCAACAACTACCTAAATATGCACTCTCTCCCGAGTAATGCACACTAAATAGGAACAGTTAATTGAGGGCCCTTCAATCAACAACAACAAGCATATAGTTGAACAAATGGAGAGAATACTATGGCAAATATATATTAACGTAACAAGAAAATCATCCTTCAACAGGTTCCATCAAAACCCTAGATTATGAGTTAAGCTACTCATACTCATAGTAACAACATTCAAAGTAATTTGCATAATTAAATTACAGAGTAAAGATAGAGGGATGTAGAAATCAATGATTTGAACTCCCAAGTAGTGTTCCACGAGCTATTCTTGCCTCCGGTTGCAAAAGTCCTTCAAAATGGCATTTTTGGGTCTATTTATATGTTTGGGGCAAGCCCTAAACGTGTAGGTCAACTCCTAGTCAAGTCGGGAAACAATTAAAACCTTCAGAACTCGGACTGGACCTGGCCTTAGGCCTGACTTTAAGCTGGCGTCGCCAGGCTAACGCCTGGTTGGGCCTGGCTTTAAGCTAGCCTCGCCAGGCTAAAGCCTAGTCGAGCTGGCTTTTGCCCGACTTCTCCTTTTCACCGTTCTCGAGCGCACTTTCAACGTTTAAGCATCCCTTTAGCTCTACTTTTATTTTCAATACACCTACATATAAAATAGACTCCACTATGCTTAAATAAAGTATAGTTTAACATTAAAGCATGTAAAACGCAAGGCATATAATGTGCTAAACCATGAATTATAACCACAAATCACTGTGTCTTGTGCATAGACAATGACCATAGTTTAACTGAAATATAACGTGACATTGTGTGGAAGTCTCGTGTTTTCATCAGATTCGCTTTTTGCCATGGTCAAATAGAAAGTTTTGACAGAAGTGAAACTAGGAAATGCCATTTACCTTTCAAGTAGAACTTTTGACAGACCTGAATGGATATTAATATAGAGTATGAGTTGAGATGTTCCCATTTAAGATTATATGCATCATGATAGAGATTTCCCATGAAGGGATTTTCGAACATCTCCCACTGATATATCACATGAAAGAAATTTTCGAACACCGGCACATTATGCTAGAGTAAAAATTTTGAACTTCATGAGACAAACCTCAGTCAAGTAGAGGTGTTTAGATGATCACTTGGTAAGTTTGAGTGTTTAGTTGACAGCTCATGCCAACTTTAAGTGTCTGTTTATGTATTTTACCTTTCATTTGTTAGCTTAACAAGCCATCTGTGATTGTCATTCACGCGTATAGATTGTCAAACCCGATTGTTCACTTGACATAAATGTGTCAAGTAAGAGTGACTAACTGATCACGAACTAAGTTGAAGTGTCTAATTTACAAATTCTGTCAAGTTTAAGGGGCTAACTAGGTATTTAACCTTGTCAAATTATAGTATTTTAAAGTTACGAGTCATATACCACTATTCAAACTTATTCCAACCTTCAGAACACTCAAAACAACATCGAAACACCAAATCACCCTCGGACTCAAGCTTAAGGATTTCCAAACTTCCGAATTCCGCAACCGATCCAAAAACCTATCAAACCTCATCCGAATGACCTGAAATTTTGCACACACGTCACAAATGACACAACGGACCTACTCGAATTTACGAAATTCCATTCCGACCCCGATGTCAAGATTTCCACTGCCGACCGAAAAATGCCAAATTTTCAATTTCGTCAATTCAAGCCTAAATCTACCACGGACCTCCAAATTACATTCCGAACATGCTCCTAAGTCCAAAATCACCTGACGGAGCTATCCGAACCATCAGAATTCACATCCGAGAACTTCTACACATAAGTCAACATCCGGTTGACTTTTCCAACTTAAGCTTCCAAATAAGAGACTAAGTGTCTGATTTCACTCCATGATCATTCCGAACACAGAACAACCAACACAATATGATGAAATACAGCAGTACAACACATAAAGAAGTAGTAACGGGGAGAACGATATTAGCTTCAACGTTTCACGTATTAATTTTGATGATAACAAACCAAAATAACTATTAATCAAAGAATATTTACTTGTGGTAATCTTATTCTTGTACAGGAAAGAAAATGTTGGTAAAGATCCAAACAAATATGGGAAAGAGAATATCATGTGAAGAATTCATCAAGGAAGATTATTTTCAGAGATTTAATCTAGAAGGAATAATATTTGAAAGTGAAATTTCAAATATTGAATGACTTACTACAATATCAGAAAAAGAATCTATGGAACTTATGGATGGAAAGCGTTTCAACATCTTGAAAGGAAAGTTGCTAAAATCATGGAGAAGATCTATTATTTTATGGAAGGAAGATACTACATGGAAGAGATACTACAAAACCAAGGAAGAATATATTTTCTATGGAAAGAAAATATATTATGGATGTAGTACAATTTATATTATGGAAAGATATTATTTTCCAAGATCAAGAAAGGAATATTTTTTATATAATGGGAGAAGAATATATTTTCTATGGAAAGAAAATATATTATGGGTATAGTACAATCTATTTTATGGAAAAGAGATTATTTTTCAAGACCTACTAAAGGAACATTGGAGAATTATGGAAGAATGCTTCCTAAAGTTTTGGACAAGATCTACTACGTATGGAATATTCTTACTACAATATTATAGTAAGAAATTATATCTCCAAGATCAAAGGCAGAGAATCACCAAGCTCTTTCAAGGAAGAAAAATTCAATATATACTGGTGCATTTGTTGACAACACTTCAAATGGGAAGATCTCATTTTATGGATACACAATAATATTGTCTACTTCACAAGAAAAGAAATCAAATGAGCTTAAGGCATGGAGTCCAGAATATCAGCAAATTGGGAATATATTTGAGTTCATTAGCAAGACACTTCATCAGGAAGTCACGTTGGTATCTACTCAATCAAAGGAGAAAATCTTTTGATTGAATAAATCAAGGGATCAGCAAAATCAAGCCCAACGTCATAAGCTATTGAAGATTATAAAAACGAGAGCCTGGGAAAGAAGAAAACACGCAACCTTCTATACAATTGTCTATCCAACTACAAGTTCTTTATTTTACTTTTAACAAGCATTGTAATTCACTTTAGTAGATTTACTGTGTACCCAAAAGAGAGAAGAGAGACAGAAAAATATTGGAGAGGCAGTGTGTCCTAGAGGTTGTGTCATTGTTCGTTTCTTTGGTGAGCGAGTGAAAACCAAAGGGTCGTTGTTGGTGAGCGTGTGAAAACCATGGTGATCGCTGAAAAATCACAAAGGTTGTACTCAATTCAATTTACGAAGAGCTCTAAAAGATAACACTCTTGCAACCCAAGAGGACTGGATTAGGATACCACATTGGTTCCTAACCAGTATAAAATTCCTGGTGTCATTTACTTTATCGCTCTTATATTATATTCTGTTCCTTTACTGTTTATTGTGATTAACACTTGTTTAAATCGAAAGGACTAACAGTTCTGTGCAGGCTGTCTCCGCATAAGTCGACTAGGTCTGAAGATTAGTCGACTAGAAATTTAAAAAGGTTACAGTTCACCCCCTGTACTTTCAATTGGTATCAGAGCCGGTCTCACATCTTTATTTTTTTTGCTTAACAGCAAGTAAGAAAAGATCCATGGCAGGTCATCAAATTATTGGAACCGTAATTCAAGAGGGATACTCAACAAGAAGGCCACCGTACTTCAATAGTCAATACTATAGCCAATGGAAAGAAAGAATGAAGGCTTATGTCCAATCAATAGATTATCGAGCCTTAAGGCTGTATTGTGGTCCGAGCCCGACCCGGGACCGCATGCCAAACGGGCCGATTCAAGCGGGCCGGTCTCTAATGGTGCATAAGCCCGCCGCGGGCCGGTCCAACCCAAATAGCCCGTGAGCCCGGGTCCGGCAGGCGGGCCTGGGTCGGTTCAACCGGGCCAAATGGGCCCCAACGACTATTGTTTTTAAAAAAAAATGACCAACGGTCAGATTTTTAAAATCTAGCCGTTGGCCATCAAAATTTAACCGTTTGGCACTTTAAAAAATAGCCATTTGGCCCCCAAACTTTGTTTTACCCCAAACTTTTTATAATTACACTTTTTACCAATTCTCAGCTATAAATACCCCCCTCCATTCTTTCATTTTTACTCACAAATTCATCAATTTCTCTCTAATTTTCTTCTATAATTGCTTACTTTATTATTGCAATTTCGTGAAAAATTGTGAATTTGGTGAATTGAAGTATTCAAGTCTTCAACGATATTCAATTTTCAAGAAGTTGTTCGTCAATTCGCTAAACTCGTTCCAACTCTTAAGTTTTAATATTATAGTTTTGTTAGTTTTGTTTAGTATAATTATAATTAATATGCAATTTCCTTTGATTTTTTATTGGTGGTAACGGTAAGGGAAAATCCAAAATTGGTGAATCTAGTAGCCAAGCTACTACTCTTCCCCTGGCTCCCCGACCCAGACCTGTTACCCGTCTTCCTCCACCTGTTATTCTTGATAGTGATAACCTTTGTTTTCAATTTTTCGATAGTCAATTTTGCCATGATGTTGCACCAGGTCAACAATTAAATGAAGAAGTTATGAATGCTCTTTATCCTAATGAAACTATCTTTGAAAATGATGATTTAGATGAAACGCAACCGGATTTAGATGATACACCTACTAGTCCTGTTAATAACCCAAATGATGCCCCGCCTGACCCTCCTGTAGTAACCCCTACTTTTAATAGGCAACCTGCTAAACGGCCTGAAAAATCTCTTGTTTGGCACTTTTTTACTCAACTAAGAGAACAAAATAAGGCTAAGTGTAAAACTTGAGGGTCTCAACTAGTTCATAAATTTACTGGAGACCGTAGCGGTACGAGTAGTTTGACTAGACACATATTGAAACACCCTAGAGATAAAGCTAGATTTTTACAAATGAAAGCTGCGCAAGAGGGGACAAGTGTAGTGTCATGACCCGAATTTCCCACCCTCGGGAGTCGTGATGACGCTTACTAGTGAAAGCTAGGAAAGCCAACCAATTGAACTATCTACCTTATTTCCATTTTTAATCCGATAACGGTTAATAGCCAATAATTAGATAGCAGTAGAATTGAATAAGCAGAAGACTGCATTGTAAAGATTTAATAATACTGCTAATACCAATCCATAACAAATCTACCCAAGACTGGTGTCACAACTTCACAGACTGTCTAGGAGTACTACAAATAAAGGTCTGAAAGAAAGAAATACAACATTGTCTCTGAAAATACATGAAAGAAATAGGAATAGTAGATAGAAGGAGACGTCAAGGCCTGCGGATGCCTGCAAGACTACCTCAGATCGCCTGATGAACAAGAAACAACAATCTCACTGCGGTCCGAAGTATACCGCACTGGGATCTGTACACAAAAATGTACAGAAGTGTAGTATCAGCACAACCGACCCCATGTGCTGGTAAGTGCCTAGCCTAACCTCGGCGAATTAGTGACGAGGCTAAGACCAGACTACCAAATAAACCTGTGCAAGATAGCGTACAAAAATAATAGGAAGCACATAACAATGATGGCAACAATGATCAACCAGGGATATAAATAGCAGGCGACAAGAACACCATAAATGCTTCTCAACAAATAATAAATACAAGTGCAATCAATTAATCAAGTCCTTCAAATATAAATCTTTCGCCTATAAATCCTTCAAGTAATAATCTCTAAGATAATATGTTTTTCAATAAATATATTTCGAATATATTTCCTTCAAATAAATATCTTTCAGATAAGCATCTTTCGAATATAATTCTTTCGAGTAAAGGTCACCTTGTGACACCTCATTTCATAATCATAAATAATATAGGTCTCAGCCCATTTTTATATTTTCACGGCACCTCGTGCCCATATTTATGTCACAACCGCACGGACAACTCATGTGCCATTAAATAAAAACATAATATTTTCCCCGGCACCTTGTGCCCACATATTTCTGTCTCACATTGCATAACAATATTCTTATGTTACTTAGCTCATAGGTTCCATAACCCAATACAATTAAGAATGTTCAAGGAGCCTCCTTCACTTAACATAAAGTAGAGTACAACTTCCAACCCAGTTAGGAAATCAACAAGAAAAGCTGAAGTTATTTTTAGAAATCATTTGATAAAGAAAATGCCATTTTCAATTAAAGTACAATATTGAAGGAATAATTACCTTTAATACGAGAAATTAATAAATTAAAACATAGTAGAAATTCCTTTTTAAGTAAAGTACAACCTCAAACGGTTTAAGGAAACTTTAGTTGAGAAATCAATTGAGTTAAAAATGTAACAATTCTTGAAATTTGAAGTATTGGACATATTAAAAAAAATAAGGCGAGGTATTGTAAACACTATGGATTCCAACACAAAGGATCACGACAGTAAATGGATCTAAATAGTTAATACACTTGAATTGTTAATAACAAGTAAACACAGCAAACAGAAAGTGCACGGCATCACCCTTCGTGCTTTAACACTCTCTCACCAAAACAATACACGACATCACCCTTCGTGCTTTAACACTCTCTCACCAAAACAATACACGGCATCACCCTTCGTGCTTTAACACTCTCTCACCAAAACAATACACGGCATCACCCTTCGTGCTTTACACTCTTCCTCACCCAAGCAACAAACATAAGGCAAATAGGGTAAGGGAATCTATAACATCGAAATTAAATCAAGTAATAATGGAAAATCAGTAAATAAACGTACAGGACAACATAACTCAGTTAGAATCAGGAAAAATCAAGGACAAGTGCACGACATCACCCTTCGTGCTTTTACTCTCGTCCTCACCATAAGAATCAATATAAACTGCACGGCATCACCCTTCGTGCTTTACACTCTTCCTCACCATAAAATCAATATAATCGGCACAGAATTGTACATCATGCGGCACAGCATCACCCTTCGTGCTTTACACTCTTCCTCACAAAATCATATACGGCATCACCCTTCGTGCTTTAACACTCTTCCTCACCCAAACAACAATCACAAGAAATAAGGGCAAGGAAATAAATGAAATCACAATAAAATCCCGGTAAGGGAACAATAGTACAACAATCAAATCCCAGCAAGGGAAACAACATCAAAACAATAACATCCCGGCAAGGGAAATAACATCAAAACAATAATACTTCCACAAGTCATATTCCTCAATAGAAATTATCATATAGAGCATATACACTATGAAACGGAGTCAATTATAATACAAGACTCACGGACATGCTTGACACCAACGTATAGATACTCGTCACCATGCCTATACGTCGTACTCTACAATTAACATGTAGCAATTAAGACACAACTCCTAATCCCTCAAGCTAAGGTTAGACCAAACACTTACCTCGCTTTGCAACCAATTCAAAATTCCAACAAGCCTTTGCCTCGCGAATTCGTGCCCGAAATTCTCAAATCTAGTCATAAACAATTCGATTCAGTCAATAAAAATTATAGGAATTAATTCCATATGAAATTCTACATTTTCCATTAAAAATTCTACATTTTCCATTAAAAATCCGAAATTGCACTAAAAATTTGCCCGTGGGGCCCACGTCTCGGAACCCGACAAAAATTACAGAATATGAAACCTCATCCAGCCACGAGTCTAACCATACCAAAATTACTAAATTTCGATAACATTTCGACCCTCAAATCCTCAAATCTATCCAAGAGAGTTTTCAAACTCTTCCAACTAAATTCATAGATTTAATACCAAAACTAGTAATAGATTCGGGTAATCTAACCAAAATTAAGTTAAGAACACTTACCCCGTTGTTTTCTCTGAAAATCTCCCAAAAATCGCCTCTTCCCGAGCTCCAATTTGACAAAAATGGAAAATGGAACAAAGTCCCATTTTCAGAAATAAACATTCTGTCCAGAATTCGGGGGTTACTGTTCACGCGTTTTTACAGTTCACGGTACTGTTCACGGGGTATTGTACACTGTACTGTTCATGAGGTACTGTACACGGTACTGTCCATGGGGTACTGTACACTGTACTGTTCACATGCTGTAAAAGAAAATTCAGCAGCCTTTTTATATCCGTTAACCTTCCGAAATCCACCCGAGACCCTCGGGACCTCAACAAAATATACCAACAAGTCCTAAAACATAATACAGACTTAGTCGAAATCTCAAATCGCATCAAACAATGCTAAAATCGTGAATCACACCCCCATTCAAGCCTAATGAAACTAAGAACATCCAACTTCTATATTCGATGCAAAAACCTATCAAATCAAGTCCGATTGACTTCAAATTTTGCACACAAGTCATAAATGATATAACAAAGCTAGGAAAAATTTTAGAACTAGATTCCGACCCCGATATCAAAAAGTCAACTCTCCGGTCAAACCTAAGAAATCTTCAACCTTAGATTTCTAGATTCCGTTAAATGGCGATAATTTAATCTAGGGACCTCCAAATTCAATTTCGAGCATATGACCAAGTCCCAAATCACGATACGGAACTACCGGAATGGTCAAAACTTTTATCCAGGTTCGTTTGCTCAAAATGTTGACCGAAGTCAACTTAGTTGAGTTTTAAAGCTCTAGTTCACAATTTAAACTATTTTTCACATAAAACCCTTCCGGAAAATTATACAAACTGCGCACGCAAGTCGAGGAATTATTGATACCGCTTTTTAAGGTCTTAAAAATTCCTAGATGATTATTTAATTTAAAGAAGACATTTTGGGTCATCACATGTAGATACTACGGTTAACCCTAGTACAGGTTCAAATCTAGTTCAACCGGGAATTAACACTGTTACCAGTGGCATTTTATATTATGATCCAAATAAAGATAGTGAAGAATTGGAAAAAATGGTTACTGTTATGTGCTTACCCTATAGTTTTCCTTCTAATCCTCATTTTGTGCATTATATTAGAAGAGTTTTTAATCCTACTTATAAAGGATGACCTCGGGCAACCGTAAAGAGCGATATTTATAAATATAAACATGAATATGAACAATATTTGCGCTATTTATTTACTCATATAGATTGTCGCATTGCTATTACTACTGATATTGGTAGAAGTGGTAATGACTGTGATTATCTAACTGTTACAAGTCATTGGATAGATGAGGAGTGGATAATGCAAAAGCGCATTATTGCTTATAGAATAATTAATTCACGCCACACAGGTAAGTTTATTGCTAACACAGTTGCAGATATTTGTAGATATTTTTGCATTAGAGATAAAATTATGTCGGTTTCAATGGATAATGCTTCTAGTAACACTAACGCTATAGGCTTGCTTAGAACTATACTAAATCCTGCATTTAGTAATATTTTTCATGTTATATGTATTTGTCATATTTACCATTTAATCATCGGTGTTGGTATGAAAGTTTTAAATGTAGAAATTGAAAAGGTTAAAATGGCTCTTAATTGACTTTTTTATTCAAACCGTAGAAGTAGACTTAAAGACTATTTTAAAAAATGTGATGAATTTGGCCTTAGAGAAAGAAAGGTTCCTAAACCTTGTCCAACTAGATGGAATTACATGTATGAAAGTTTAGTTGTTGCATATGAATATAGGAACCCAATAAGCGCAACGTATAATACTCGTGTAGGTGATGGTGATGATGATGATGATGAACACCTTACAAATCAAGATTGGAGTAATGTTAAAATGCTTGTAGACTTTTTAGAACAATTTCATATTGCTACAAATGAATTATCTGGCCAATATTATCCTACTATTTCTAACTGTTTAGTTTATATTGCAGCACTTGTAGATTTATTTACTCAATTTTCAGAGGGTGGAGTAATTTATCAAGAAGCTATTAATTCTATGAAAGCTAAGTTTAAAAAATATTTTTTCCCTATCCCCCCTATTTTTGGTGTTGCTGCATTGTTAAATCCTACAATGAAATTAGGAGGTCCTCACTTTTGGTATTCAAAAATTTATAACGCTTTATCACTTTCAGCTGAGGAATTTGCTACACTTGGAGATGCAAAAGCCTCAATTAAAATAAATGCTCAAACAATTTATAATGCTTATCAACTTGCCTTAGATCAAGCTAGACCAAATGTTCCAACTCCTACTTTGTCTAGTTCGCAAACATCTAAAAGGACTGCGGGCCTAAAAGCCCTTAGTTCTTAGACGGAGTTCAGGGGTTCTCAAGGTGATAATTTTGGTGATAGTTCACAACTAAATGAGCTTCAAGTTTATTTGTCGCAGGGACTTGAATCAGAGAATCCTGACGGCTCCTTCGATGTTTTGGAATGGTGGAAGGACAAACAAAAACACTATCCGGTTCTTTCAAGGATGGCTCGAGTTATTTGAAGTGTTCAAGCTTCAACAGTGGCATCAGAGAGCGCATTCAGTCAAGCGAGACTTCAAATCGGTGATCATAGAGCGTCTATGAGGGAGAGCTTGGAAAAATCAGTACTCTTTAGAGATTGGATCCGTTTGGAAAGAAGAAATTTTGGACTTGCAGAATCACAAGCGAAGATAGATGAAGCTTATGAAGAAATGCTAGCAGAACTTGCGCAGGATGCTGCTTCGCCCGGAAGTGGTGATGAACAAGCTTCTTTTTCACCACCACCAACGGAAATTCCTCCGGACCTTGAAGGATTTATGAGATTTGTTAGAGATAATACATAGACTAACATGTAACTTGTATTTTGGCACATCTTCCTTAGTTTTTTTCCTTTTAATGGTGGTATTAGTACCTTGTTGTGCTCATTCCATTGGGGGAGGAAGACTAAGAAAGATATTGTTATTCTTTGTTAATGTCGTAATAGTAAAATATATAAGACATTCCCTTGAATATTTCTTTGCAATTTTTTTTGTGTTTAAATTTGATATAGTATATATATATATATATAATACATATAAACTATATATATATATAAGGCAATACATACTATACATACTATATATACTATATATATTTATATAGCTATATATAAACAATTTATACTAGTATATACATATAGTTTACAAGAAAGTGCCTTAGATAAAAAAAAAATTAAAAAAAATAGCCCATATATATATGTATATGTATATATATATACATACACATATATATAAGGCACTATATATATCTCTAATACATATAAACTATATATATACATACATACATATATATAAGGCAATATATATTACATAAGGCAATATATAATTATATATACACACAATACACCCTTATATATACATATTATACATACTATATATACTATATATATTTATATAGCTATATATAAGCAATTTATACTAGTATATACATATATAGTTTACAAGAAAGTGCCTTAGATAAAAAAATAAAAAAAATAGTCCGGAACGAAAAAAGCCTGTTAGGCCCGCGGGCCCGGCTCATTTAGCCCGGGACCATGTGGGCTTAGGACTACCGTGGGCCGGTTCCACACATTGGGACCGTGAAGCCCGGGACCGTTTGACCCGGGACCGCCTCAGCCCGGCCCGCCTCAAGCCCAGGTCCGTTTGGCCCGGGCCTGGACCACAATACAGCCTTATCGAGCCTGACTAGTTATTCAGAATGGACCAAGACTTATCCCGATCAACAGTGATGGAAAGAAGCTTGTAAAAAGGGCATCCATATTTGACTACACAAAAGAACAGTTGGATATTATACAAACAAATGCTAGAGCAATCAACATGCTCTATTGTGCGATTAGTGAAGAAGAATATAAGAGAATATCCACCCACGTCAACTCTTGAAGAACCTGAAAATGGTGAAGATCGAGAAGACTTGGCTGTGATACCCGGGACGAGAAAAAGGAAGAGTAGAAAGAAACAGAATAGAAAATCTCAATCCATCCAGAATCATCAAAAGAATCAGAAGAATGAGGTTCAACAACAAGAGAACATATGCTGCTACAAATGTGGTAAACCTGGACATTTGAAATTAAAACGTCCCAACATCAAGAAGAAAAATCATAGAATCTCAACTTGGAGCGACGAGGATGATCAAGAAGAAATGACAAACATATGTCTCAAGAAAAAAGAAGAAACTGATGAGGCGTGCTTTAATGCTATTCTGGATTGTGATCTCAAGAAAAATAATCACAAATCTTGGAGAGACGAGGATGAATATGAAGAAAAAAACAATCACGAAAGAATGGAGAATCAATGTTTCATGGCAATGGGAGAAATTAACAAGGTATGCCCCACTCCTATTACGTATTGCGATAAATGTGATGAATTGCAGGATGATATAGAATTTGTTCTCAATGGCTATAAGAAAGTTCTAAATGAATATAATAAGTTGAGGAAGGAGAAAAAGAATTGGGAGATCCAACTTGAAGAATATAAGAAGTTGACGCATGAGAACAAAGATTGGGAGATCCAACTTGAAGAATATAACAAGTTGAGAAATGAAAAGAATGAGTGGGATACTCAGCTTAAAGAATATCTGGTGGAGAACAACTTACTACAAGAAGAAAATTTTGAGCTTCGCAAACAAATAAGCAGCTTGCACAAATCCCCCAACCACTACTTTGATCGATCAAAGTCGTCTCCTTGGCTTAACAACTATAAGTCGACTGAAAAGGGATCTACTGGTAAACATCCTACTCTGAACAAGTTGACTGAGGAAAGCTCCAAGTCAACTAATAAGGCAGCTGCAGGTAAACACTCTTATTCTCATATTACATGCCACTATTGTGGTAATTCTAGACATAAAGTATTTGCATGTAATTAGCCAAAAGTTATGTTAGATCAAAATATGTTTGGAGACCAAAACAGTTACATGCATCTCGAATTATTCAATCTACTAACCATGAAGGACCCAAAAAGATTTAGGTACCAAAAATAAATTAATCTGTTTTGCAGGAATTCTGAGTCCAGCCATAAAAAGGGATAAATGAAATTTGCATAATTGCTGGTCAAGGCACATGCTTAAAAATGCTTCAATGTTCATACATACTCTACAAATGATGAAGGAACTATTACATGTGATGGTAAAGCTTAAGTGATTGGTATCACTAAAGGTTATTCAAATTCCTTCGGATGCTTAATAAGGTGATACGTATCCAGTAACATTTTTTTGTACAACTACATATTGCTTGAGTCGACTAACTGCAACATACTACTATTATGTATGGTGTTAATATTATCCGTGACTTAGAGATTTGAATAAGAACGAATATCTTGCATGAACCATGCCATTTGTATAAGCATTATAAGCAAATATGCATGCATGTATTCCTTTCATGTAGTTGTGAGCTTAAAATAACTTGTGAAGAGAATTACTTCTTATATTCATTCTTTTAGTGGAAGTTTCAATATTTCTTTCATTTTTGAGAAGATTGTTTAACCTTGATGCCTCGGTAACTTGTGCACATATGGAGATACTCGACCATTCCTAAGACTCAAATGCTTGGAAGGTACATGTATATGTTTCTATTGATGTTTATCTATACTTTTGCTTAGGTTATATTCCTTAATAAGAAAATGATGATTATAGATGCAAGTTAAAGTATTTGTTCGATAATATCTTTGTCATACATGATTCTTCTATTGTTTAGTTTGGTGCCTGAATTGAATGCAGACTTGAAAAGAAAGCATCATTTTTGCATAAATTGTCATCATTGGCTTATATGTGCTTTAATATTTACATTGGATCTTATCTTGAATGAAATTATGTCTAAGCTATGGGAAGGAAGAAAAATCAATTTTTTTTGGTTATCTTATTTCCTTTGGTTGCAACTGTCTTGGATGGAGAATTACAGTGGATAGCTTGAAATAAATTGCTAGTGACATATCTATACTAGTTGAACTAGACAGTCATGAAGAAGCATTAAACGATGAATGCTGGATTCTAGTAATACAAGATTTGTTGAGCGAAGCTGAAAGAATCAACAGTATGAAAATCCAGTACCAAGCAAATGAGCTGCAATCATGGATATCTAAAGCGGATAAGACTGGTAAGGTCGTAAAAGTTATTTGTAGCCCAAGGTTTCACAACAAGAAGGTCTGTTTCTTCCTTGATAGTTTTTTTAGAATATCATTTTTTATGTGCTTATTACAAAGTTTGTAAAGTATTTTTATGGATATTAAAATATTCTTTAAATGGTTTGAAAACTGCATAACATTATTCTCTAGCCTCTCTCTGGAATTGAGAGTTTTTTTAATCACTTTCATGTGACTAAGACCAGTTACCATTTGAAATAAATTCATATTTATGTCACGACCCGGATTTTCCACCATCGAGAGTCGTGATGGCGCCTACTATTGGAGCTAGGCCAGCCAAGTATTAATACATTGCTGATAGCATTTGCAACAATATAAATAAAACGAGACAATTAAATAAAAGCGGAAGTCTTTAAACTTAGATAACTGAAATCAAATGTGGAAGTCTAAATACATCTCTACCCAGAGTCTGGTGTCACTAACTCACGAACTACTAGAGAGTACTGTCACACCTCCTTTTTCCGCCCCCGCGAGGGGCGTAGGGAGTTTTTCCAATTAAAGGACAATCGAAACGGGATTTATTTATTTATTTCAGAGTCGCCACTTGGGAGATTTAGGGTGTCCCAAGTCACCAATTTAATCCTGAATCGAGGAAAAGAATGACTCCATATTACAGTCTGCGTACCAGAAATCCGGATAAGGAATTCTGTTAACCCGGGAGAAGGTGTTAGGCATTTCCGAGTTCCGTGGTTCTAGCACGGTCGCTCAACTGTCATATTCGGCTTGATTATCTGATTTTATACAAATATGAACTTATGTGCAAATTTTATCTTTTTACCGCTTTCATAATTATTATTATTATTTTTACAAGGAATTGCAACGTTGTGAAAATGTATCTCAAACCGCTGTCACAACTCCTTTTTCCGTACCCGAGAGGGTACAAGGGAGTTTTTTCCAATTAAAGGACAATCGAAACGAGATTGGTTTGTTTATTTCAGAGTCGCCACTTGGGAGTTTTAGGGTGTCCCAAGTCACCAATTTTAATCCCGAATCGAGGAAAAGAATGACTCCATATTACAGTCTGCGTACCAGAAATCCGGATAAGGAATTCTGTTAACCCGGGAGAAGGTGTTAGGCATTCCCGAATTCCGTGGTTCTAGCACGGTCGCTCAACTGTTATATTCGGCTTGATTATCTGATTTTATACAAATATGAACTTATGTGCAAATTTTAACTTTTTACCGCTTTCATAATTGTTATTATTATTTTCTACAAGGAATTGCAACGTTGTGAAAATATATCCCGAACCGCGTTACAATCAATGTACCCGTGGTCGTCGACACATTTTGACTCTATTGAGATTTGGATTTGGGTCACATCAATGTGCACCCGTGTTTAAGAAGGTTAAATTATTAAAGGTGCGCCTAAAGCAACTAGCGTATTGTTATTTTGGGAAGGCCGTAAAATTCGCTAAACGGCCTGTCCCGAATTCTAAGTATTTTAATATATACATTTAGAGGGCCCCGCAGCTTGTGCATTTTTGTTTGTCGAGGCTCGTCTCATTTTTATTTAAAAGGATAAACCTACAGTGACTATATTTTCCTATTAAGTTCGTCTCTAAAATAAAAGAAAATCTCTTAATTAATTACATGCTAAAAACGTAACTTATTAATTATTAGTTTACGGCTAATGCGAATGGAAAATTGCGACCGAGTTTGTACAAAGAAAAACTGCTTTCATTCTATATTCTATTATTCAATAATACTAAAACGTGAGATTGACACACCATAATATCAAAACAGATTAACTATTCTTTGATTAATTTAAACTAACATTATTAGATGAAGAAGTTATACATATGTGACATCGTTACTAATTTAATCAATCAACTACATTTTTATACAAAGAAAAGAAAATTATATTCAACCACAAATCTAAACAGGAGGAATTCAACAGGAACAAAGCCTGATTAATATTTCATTTTTGCTTCAAGCCGAGATTGTACAAATGTGTACCTGGAAACAGCAGTACAAGAACAAAAGAAGGAGAAGTCAGCAGCAGTAATAACACAGCAACAACAGATTCAGCAACACCGCAAACCAGTACAGTAGGAATAGCAGAAAACCCAGGAGACTATAAACGACTCCAAGTATAGAGAAGAAGTAAAAGGTAGGAAGGTTCTGACTATTTCAGATCTTAAGCGAGGCAATGAAGCAATAACTATTCTTTTTCAACTTCAAAACTCTCCAAAATGAGTTCTGCCCCTGTATATTCAGTGTATCCAGAATGTATATCGGGTGTATACTTCTCACTCCGCCCCCTCTTTTTTTCTTCTCTCTATCTAGTTTTTCCTCTCTTTTTTTCCACCCTTCTTCCTAAATTTTCTCTTCTATTTATAGCAAAATTTTCGAAATTTTCAGATTTGTTTTTTATTATTTTATTATTTTTTTAATTAAAAGAAATCCCACTTACAAATTGCTTTTATTTTTTTAGAAAAAGAAATCCCACCTTTATTTACTTTTATTTTTAAAATTCCAACTTTAATTACTTTATCTTATTTAAAATCCCACTTTTTATTTTTTTAAAAGAGAATCTCACTTTATTTAACTTTTCTTTAAAAAACAAACCACTATCTTTTCTTTTTCTTTTAAAAATGCTACTTTCAATTACTTTAAATTTTTTAAATTTTCAGATACCTTTATATTTATTTTTTAATTCCAACCTTCTTTTACTTTTAAATTTTTTAAAACTTTTTTATTTTTTTTTAAATTTTCTACATTCTTTTACTTTTTTTTTTAAAATCATTCCCGAAATTATTATATATATTTAATAAAAAAATAAAAATAAAAAAATAAAATAAAATATTTTCGGATTTTTTTTATATATAAAAAAAACAAAAAATAAAACTATTAATAGTGATAATTCACCTTTTATTTTTTATTTTTTTGGTTTTGTTTTGTGTTGGACAAAAATGAAGATGGGGTGTTGGGTTAATGGAGCGGACCGGGTCGACCCGGTTTGAAACGGACCGGGTCATGGGGAAAGTTGGGCAATTATTTGGGCCTGTGGTTTGAAATTGAAGAAGTGGCCCAATCCGATTTTTCTTTGTATTTTTGTTCTCTTTTCTTCTTTTATTTTTCTAAAACTAAATTATAAAAGTACTTAAATTATTATTAAGAACTAAATTAAGTTATAAAAGCGCAAATTAACTTCCAATAACAATTAACGCACAATTAAGTAATAATTAAGCATAAAATTGTTCATTTGGACATTAAATGCTAAAAATGCAAAAGATGCCTATTTTGTAATTTTTAATTTTTGTAAACAAATTTAATTACTAACAATTGTAGAATTAAATCCTACATGCAAAATGCGACATATTTTGTATTTTTTATTAATTTAACAAATAAACATGCATAGACAAACATACAAATAGTTACACAAAATATCACAAAAATTGCACACCAAGAAAAATTATTTTATTTTTGAATTTTTTGGGAGTAATTCTCATATAGGGCAAAAATCACGTGCTTACAGCTGCCCCTCTTTGCCCGAAGACACGAAGGGTTTTCGTGCAAAGATAAAGCGAGCGATTTTTGCCCATCCGAGTACTCCGTGTGAAGCATTTTTTGAAAAAGATTTGACCGAACCTTTGCTTCAAAGGTTTCCTACATATCCTGGGCTAAACAGGAATCAGGTCAATGTAGTTCGAGAAGTTTTTGGTAGCTGGGACTACCGTGGGACTGCGATGTTACTGCTGTTGCATGCTGTTATCACTGCTTACAGATCTCCTTGTTACACCGTGCTTAAAAGAAAACAAGAAGCTAGGCTAGACTAAAATTTGTTCTTGTTGCCTTGCTTTCTTGTCGGCTTGTGTTTCCTTCGGTGCTTTTCTTCCTTGAATTTTGGAATGATACTGGCCCTTTGCTTTTCTGAATACCAGTTTTCATCATTTTGCTCGGTCCGCTGGGGACATGGCTTTCTTCATCAAGCTTTTCGGCGGTTCCTCTGGTGGGTACGGCTTTCTTCATCAGACTTGTTATGCTGGGCATGATTTAACGTTCACCAGCTGCTTCTTTCAAGACGCGTCCTTTCTTCCTTTTGACTCATGCGCCTGAATTTGTGCTGGGACATCTTGTTGCAACCTTCTGTTTCCCGGTGCTGGGGATTTTTATTGTTTCCTGCTGGGGATTCTTGTTGTAACCCTCTATTTTATTGTTTTCTGACTTGATCTTGAAATGTATGCCTCTATTATATGGGCGGGCTCCCAACTTCAACGCTTGTAATGAAAAAGACTGAATGTATTCCCGCATTATACTGGTGGGCGACCTAGAACATGAATGTATTCCCGCATTTTACTGGTGGGCGACCTAGAACAGAATGTATTCCCGCATTTTACTGGTGGGCGACCTAGAACAGAATGAAAGGACAGAAATGTATGCCTCTGTTATATGGGCGGGCTCCCAACTTCAATACTAACTTAGGAGGAAATGCCTCTCCTATGGGTAAAACTAAACTTAGGAGGAAATATCTCTCCTATGGATAAAATAAACTTTAGGAGGAAATGCATCTCCTGTGGGTAAAACTAAACTTTAGGAGGAAATGTGTCTCCTATGGGTAAAACTAAACTTAGGAGGAAATGCATCTCCTATGGGTAAAACTAAACTTAGGAGGAAATGCATCTCCTATGGGTAAAACTAAACTTAGGAGGAAATGCGTCTCCTATGGGTAAAAGTAAACTTAGGAGGAAATGCATCTCCTATGGGTAAAATGAACTTAGGAGGAAATACGTCTCCTATTGGTAAAGGCGTGGAATGTATTCCCTTGTTATACAGGTGGGCGCCTAAAATATGAAATGGACAGACAAAAAGTATTCCTCTCGTTATACAGGTGGGCGCCTGGCTTCAACAACAATTTAGAAAATAAAATCCTATTCGAGGGCGGATGAACCCAAAATATCCTATTCGAGGGCGGATGAACCCAAAATATCCTATTCGAGGGCGGATGAACCCAAAATATCCTATTCGAGGGCGGATGAACCCAAAATATCCTATTCGAGGGCGGATGAACCCAAAATATCCTATTCGAGGGCGGATGAACCCAAAATATCCTATTCGAGGGCGGATGAACCCAAAATATCCTATTCGAGGGCGGATGAACCCAAAATATCCTATTCGAGGGCGGATGAACCAAAAATATCCTATTCGAGGGCGGATGAACCCAAAATATCCTATTCGAGGGCGGATGAACCCAAAATATCCTATTCGAGGGCGGATGAACCCAAAATATCCTATTCGAGGGCGGATGAACCCAAAATATCCTATTCGAGGGCGGAGATGAACCCAAAATATCCTATTCGAGGGCGGATGAACCCAAAATATCCTATTCGAGGGCGGATGAACCCAAAATATCCTATTCGAGGGCGGATGAACCCAAAATATCCTATTCGAGGGCGGATGAACCCAAAATATCCTACTCGAGGGCGGATGAAGCCAAAATATCCTATTCGAGGGCGGATGAACCCAAAATATCCTATTCGAGGGCGGATGAACCCAAAATATCCTATTCGAGGGCGGATGAACCCAAAATATCCTATTCGAGGGCGGATGAACCCAAAATACCCTAGTCGAGGGCGGATGAACCCAAAATATCCTATTCGAGGGCGGATGAACCCAAAATACCCTATTCGAGGGCGGATGAACCCAAAATATCCTATTCGAGGGCGGATGAACCCAAAATATCCTATTCGAGGGTGGATGAACCCAAAATATCCTAGTCGAGGGCGGATGAACCCAAAATATCCTAGTCGAGGGCGGATGAACCCAAAATATCCTAGTCGAGGGCGGATGAACCCAAAATATCCTAGTCGAGGGCGGATGAACCCAAAATACCCTAGTCGAGGGCGGATGAACCCAAAATATCCTATTCGAGGGCGGATGAACCCAAAATATCCTATTCGAGGGCGGATGAACCCAAAATATCCTATTCGAGGGCGGATGAACCCAAAATATCCTATTCGAGGGCGGATGAACCCAAAATATCCTATTCGAGGGCGGATGAACCCAAAATAACCTAGTCGAGGGCGGATGAACCCAAAATATCCTATTCGAGGGCGGATGAACCCAAAATATCCTATTCGAGGGCGGATGAACCCAAAATATCCTATTCGAGGGCGGATGAACCCAAAATATCCTATTCGAGGGCGGATGAACCCAAAATACCCTAGTCGAGGGCGGATGAACCCAAAATACCCAAAATATCCTATTCGAGGGCGGATGAACCCAAAATACCCAAAATATCCTATTCGAGGGCGGATGAACCCAAAATACCCTATTCGAGGGCGGATGAACCCAAAATATCCTATTCGAGGGCGGATGAACCCAAAATATCCTATTCGAGGGCGGATGAACCCAAAATATCCTATTCGAGGGCGGATGAACCCAAAATATCCTATTCGAGGGCGGATGAACCCAAAATACCCTAGTCGAGGGCGGATGAACCCAAAATATCCTAGTCGAGGGCGGATGAACCCAAAATATCCTAGTCGAGGGCGGATGAACCCAAAATACCCTAGTCGAGGGCGGATGAACCCAAAATATCCTATTCGAGGGCGGATGAACCCAAAATATCCTATTCGAGGGCGGATGAACCCAAAATATCCTATTCGAGGGCGGATGAACCCAAAATATCCTATTCGAGGGCTGATGAACCCAAAATATCCTACTTGAGGGTGGATGAAGCCAAAATATCCTACTCGAGGGCGGATGAACCCAAAATATCTTATTCGAGGGCGGATGAACCCAAAATATCCTATTCGAGGGCGGATGAACCCAAAATATCCTATTCGAGGGAGGATGAACCCAAAATACCCTAGTCGAGGGTGGATGAACCCAAAATACCCAAAATATCCTATTCGAGGGCGGATGAACCCAAAATACCCTATTCGAGGGCGGATGAACCCAAAATATCCTATTCGAGGGCGGATGAACCCAAAATATCCTATTCGAGGGCGGATGAACCCAAAATATCCTATTCGAGGGCGGATGAACCCAAAATATCCTATTCGAGGGCGGATGAACCTAAAATATCCTAGTCGAGGGCGGATGAACCCAAAATATCCTAGTCGAGGGCGGATGAACCCAAAATACCCTAGTCGAGGGCGGATGAACCCAAAATATCCTATTCGAGGGCGGATGAACCCAAAATATCCTATTCGAGGGTGGATGAACCCAAAATATCCTATTCGAGGGAGGATGAACCCAAAATATCCTATTCGAGGGCGGATGAACCCAAAATATCCTAGTCGAGGGCGGATGAAACCAAAATATCCTATTCGAGGGCGGATGAACCCAAAATATCCTATTCGAGGGCGGATGAACCCAAAATATCCTATTCGAGGGCGGATGAACCCAAAATATCCTATTCGAGGGCGGATGAACCCAAAATATCCTATTCGAGGGCGGATGAACCCAAAATATCCTACTCGAGGGCGGATGAACCCAAAATATCCTACTCGAGGGAGGATGAACCCAAAATATCCTACTCGAGGGCGGATGAACCCAAAATATCCTATTCGAGGGCGGATGAACCCAAAATATCCTATTCGAGGGCGGATGAACCCAAAATACCCTAGTCGAGGGCGGATGAACCCAAAATATCCTATTCGAGGGCGGATGAACCCAAAATATCCTATTCGAGGGCGGATGAACCCAAAATATCCTACTCGAGGGGGGATGAACCCAAAATATCCTATTCGAGGGCGGATGAACCCAAAATATCCTATTCGAGGGCGGATGAACCCAAAATATCCTATTCGAGGGCGGATGAACCCAAAATATCCTATTCGAGGGCGGATGAACCCAGAATATCCTATTCGAGGGCGGATGAACCCAGAATATCCTATTCGAGGGCGGATGAACCCAGAATATCCTATTCGAGGGCGGATGAACCCATAATATCCTATTCGAGGGCGGATGAACCCAGAATATCCTATTCGAGGGCGGATGAACCCATCTTCAAAAACTTGGAATTGTCTTACCTCCGACTGTCTTTCTTAGAATCGTGTTGTCTTGCTATCTCTTAAAACTTGAATTGATTTCCTCGTTCCTTCGAGAAAATTTTCGACAAATGGCAGAAAATTTTTTGCCCCAGTGTTGGTGCTTTTCCTTGTGGCATGTTTTTTCGCCATTAACAAGATTTCCTTTTCCTGCTTCAAATCAAAGAAAATTTGTTAGTTTTAACACATGGTGAGTGGTCGTGCCACTCCTGCTGGGGATGGTTTTTCCCTTTCCCTCTTCCCCGCTCTGTGCTTCATTACGCTATCAAAACTTGCTGGGGATGAATTTTCCTTTTCTTCCTTCCCCACTCTGTGTTTGCGACCAACTTCTTTTCACTTTATCGCCTTATCTTTGGCCTATTGTATTCGCCTTTTGCTTTGCATCATTTTGGCAACTGGTAGTAAACTCTGAAAATCCTTTTCAAAAACAAACTGTTGGGGAGGTAAAATCTTTAAACCAAGAAATGAAAAAGTGAAGAATTTCAAAAATAGAAAAAGAAGAAGTCTTTCTGAACAAAATGTTGGGGAAAAGGAAAGAAAAGAACTTATCTGAATGATATAACTGATCCCAACGATCATGTCACACATTCCGGATTAATCAACCCAGTCTATTTGTATCAATCAACCCTTCGGACGGCCTCATGTTGCTGGGGATAAACAGACACTCAACTCTTTGCCAAATGTGGATCCTTCCTGCCAATCTTGTCTTGTAGCCTCATAGTGCCCTTCGAGGGGTTTTCACTAATAAGACTCTCTCATTTCTCTCAACTCCCGTCGCTTTATGGTGCCTGTGAAGGTTTTCACCGATAAGACTCTCATTTTATTTTATTTTTCAGCTGGGGATTGGAGTGCTGCCGATATGACTCTCTCTGTTGGGGGATTCTTTCGGCTATCAATTCATTTCCAGCTTATGATCTTCTTCTTTGCTGGGGATCAGAGTGTTATTCCCGACTTCCATTTGCATTGACTTAGCACTTCTCAGTTACTGATCGGGAGGTCTTTTTTGGACATCAATAGGGGTTTTTGTGTATGGCTGAAAGGAGAAAGGGTATCCAAAGTTCAAAAATAATTTTTAGGGGTAAGATAGTACAACTCTTGGAATCAAACTTTCTTGCCAAAATTACAAGCGCCAACTTCTGCCCCAGTTTTTCTTGCTTGGGGATTTTTATTTTGTCACACTATGTTATCTTATGCACACTATGACCGAGCCGTGAGGCGCCTACGTATCCTCTTCGAGGAATCAGGTCAAACGTAGTTCCCAATTCCTTTGTTTTTTTTTGTTTTTTTTTTGTGTGACTTTTCTTTTGTTCTTATTATCATTACTTTTTTTTTCCTTTCATTTTTATTACTGATTCCAAAAGAGGGGTATGAAAGAATAAATAAGGCTCAAAAGGGGAAGCAAAGGTTAAAGTGTTTGGATAGAAGAAAGAATTGCCTACGTCATTTAATTCTCTGATAAATACTAAATACAAACAAACAACAATTACAATCATACATAATATCTCTTAACTGCGTCAGAATTGATAGCCATGTCGACGCATTTTCCTTAGATATTTGTTGATCACAAAGCGTCATTGGGCTTGATCTGTTTAGATTGCAATAATCAACACACACCCGGATTTTCCATCTCTTTTTTTTTTTACACTGGCACCACATTAGCCAACCAATCAGGATATCGAGCGACCCGAATAACCTTAGCATTCAGCTGTTTGGTTACTTCTTCCTTAATCTTCACACTTACGTCGGTTTTGGACTTCCTCAATTTTGCTTGACGGGGTGAAATGCTGGGTCAGTGGGCAATTTTTGAACCACTAAATTGGTGCTTCAACCCGGCATGTCGTCGTATGACCATGCAAAATGTTTTGAATTCAGTAAGTGCTTTGATTAGTTCTTCCCTGATGTTTGGTTCCATATGGACGCTTATCTTAGCTTCCCTGATGTCATCCGCATCCCCTAGATTGACAGCTTCCGTGTCAGTTGGGCTCTTTTTTCAAATTGGCTCAACTCTCTGTTAATTTCTTCGAAGGCTTCATCCTTATCGTATTCCGACTTATCATCACAATCTTGTACTATAAGTTCGAAATCAAATTGATTTTTTAGACTAGGTTGAAGATCCGTCGTGCATGCCATGTCATTAGAACCAGTATAAAGAGAACTGTTCAGAAGAGAAAAATAAGAAGAAAAATTAAAACAAAATAAGGAATGAGAAAAAAAACTTTCACTTTATTAAAATACGGGATAGCAAGGTTTCACACTTTGGCGAGCACAAGAAAAATCTGGATTACAGCCCTGGAATAATCCAGACAACAAAAAAGAAAATCAGAGCCCACTACCATGACTCCCTTCGTATAGGAAGAGGAGTAGCCGTTCAATTGTTGATTTTTGCTTTCAACCCCACAAACTGCACATCTGCCTCGTTGGACCCTTTTCCAACACCATAACTAGCTTGTCATCCACCTTTTCCAACTATACCACCGCTTTTCCACTGGTTAACATTTCTTTTGAACCGACACGGATCATCATCACTGTTTGTGAGGGTTTCTTTAGCTCCCCTCCTTCGTGCACTAGCTCAATCATGTGGGTTTCAAGGTGTGCCGGCAACGGGTTCTGATTGATGTTGGGCGCCTCTGGTGTCTGAACCTCAATCTTGTTGGTGTCAATAAGATTTTGTACTGCATGTTTCAACTTCCAACACTTCTCGGTATCATGTCCGGGAGCCCCCGAACAATACTCACAGCTTACCGAGTGGTCCATATTTTTGGGAAGGGGATTTGGCAATCTGGGCTCAACAGGACTCAACAAGCCTAACTGCCTTAATTTGTGGAACACGGCAGTATAGGTTTCTCCCAACTCAGTGAATGTTCTTTGTATTCTTTCATTTCTGAAAGCCTGATTTCCCCGGAAACCTGCCCCTTGAGGGTTCCTGTAAGCTCTTGGCGGTGGATAGGTGTTTTGCGATGGTGTATGTGTGTTATGGGGAGCCGGCGCGCGCCATTGCGGGCGAACCGGAGGCTGAGTGTATGTTTGCGCTTGGTGCACGGAGAAGTGTGGTTCTTGAGGTGGATAGTAGTATTGTGGTGGGCTGTATGGGTAGTTTGGCCTGTGGGGTTTGGGTTGGTTGTAGTATGGTTTACCAGACCTGAACCAACTGCTTGCCTCAATCGTGGCAATTTCTTCTTTCTTCTTTCTTCCCAGCGCACCTCCCGTGCCGCTCTGAATAGCCTGGGTTGTTGCCTTGAGTGCTGAGTAATTCGGGATTTTGTCAGACCTCAGACCCTCCTCTATCATGACCCCTATCTTTACTACTTCATTGAAGGATTTCCCAACCGTCGTCACCAAGTGACCAAAGTAAGTTGGATCCAGTGTCTGCAAGAAGTAGTCCACCATTTCTCCCTCTCTCATGAGAGGATCAACTTTGGCTGCTTGCTCTCTCCAGCGGAACCCAAACTCGCGAAAACTTTCCCTGGGCTTCTTCCCGGTCCTCAACAATGTGAGACGGTCAGGGACTATCTCGAGATTGTATTGGAAATGACCTGCGAAAGCCTGCGCCAGCTCATCCCAAGTGTACCATCTGCTGGAATCCTGCCTGGTATACCATTCGAGTGTCGATCCGCTCAGACTTTGGCCAAAATAGGCTATCAGCAGTTCATCTTTACCGCATGCCCCTCTCATTTTGCTACAGAAACCCCGCAAATGTGCCATGGGGTCACCGTGCCCTTCATATAAATCAAACTTAGGCATCTTGAACCGAGCCGGGAGTTGGACGTCCGGGAAAGGGCATAGATCTTTGTAGGCCACACTGACCTGGTTGCCTAATCCGTGCAGGTTCCTGAAGGACTGCTCCAGGATTTTGAACTTCCTCAATACCTCCTCTTGTTCTGGGACTTTAACCGGCTTTTCAATCTCTGCCTGTACCTCCAAGTGTGGATTGTAGGCATGTGGTTCGGGGGCATGGAATGTGGGCTCAGAGGGATAGTATTGCGTATCGTGAGCCTGAAACAATGGCTCGTTGGAGGATCTTTGCAACGTGGCTGGCGGAGGTGCCCCGACGACGGGGACGATTGGCGGAGGAGGGTTTTGTTTGGGTGGTGGAGCTTGGGGATTATAGGAAGTATCCCCTTGGTAGTATTGGGCAACGGGGAAGCTCGTTGAAGGGCCGGGTAAAGGGTATTTCGGTGTGTGTCCCGGTGGGGAAGTAGGAGTGACGAGTGGTTCGGGCCCCTTTTGCGCCTTAGCCATGGCTAGCTGCATTTCATGCATTTCCAATCTCATTTTTTCTATATTGGCCATCGCCTCCTTCAGCATCTGATGTGCCGCCCCTTCCGACTCAACACTATTTTCTGAGCCAGTCATGCTTTCTGGTATAATCCCTTTTGATCTTGTTTGATAATGGTATGGTGCCAGTACGCTTTAACAACTAACTGTTTGGATTTGGACAAACAACAAACTTGTTAGCGTTAAAGTTTTAACAGATATTGCAATTGCATGTTGGGGAACGCAATTTTCTTAGGCAGTTAACCATTTCTAACATGTTTTTTCTACCGCGTGCATCCTCCCGCATGAAACCCTTCATTCCACCCTTTTTTATTTATTCTTTGTGCCTTTTTTATTTATTCACTTTCTTTTTCTTTTTTCTTTTTTTTTTGTTGTGGTCGAATCTTATGGAGATTGCCTACGTATCATGCCCCCGCATGAATCAGACCTTGCGTAGTTCGGACCAATAATTGATAACAATAATGAACATTTTTTTTTCAATTTTCATATTAAAACAAACTGAGTTTCAAAGGTTTGAAGATGACCTACAAACTCGAAAATCAAACAACCCACATATTCTAATCAAAAGATTTACAAACTCAAAAACAAACGGCCAGCTTCCTTTCCCCGTTTGTCAAATGCAACCAAACGGCTATTTTTGCAAATGTTGCCCCTTCCAAATCTCACATGAATTTTGAGGCTGGGGAGGATTATTTTGACACTTTACAAACTTGTCCATTCTTTTACGAAAATAACCTTTCGACAACTGAAAGATACTCTAAGGCTATTTCGGCGAGAACGGTTTAAGACGCGGCCGAAGCTGGCTCGGCTTATTATGACAAAATTCAAACGGTATTCACCTGACCGCTGACTCTTTGTTTTTTTTCTTTTCAAAATTACGAAAAAAACTGGTGTTGCAAACACGGCCCTTCAGCGCCTCGGGGACGAAGATTTCTAAGGCTGTGTGGGTCCACTGGACAAAAAATCCTAAACATGACCCAAAAGGTGGCTGTTTATGTAAAGTCAGCCTTTCGGCGTCCCTTTAGGGAACATTCGGCTATTTATGACAAAACAGCATTACCTGACTTATTTATGACTCTTTTTATCGATTTTCAAATTAGAAAACTCAATATTGCAAGCATGGCCTTTCAACGTCTCGGGGACGAAGATTTTTAAGACTGAGTGGGTCAACTGGATCAAAATCCTAAAATGACCCAAAGGTGGCTGTTTATGCAAAGTCAGCCTTCCGGCGTCCCTTTCGGGAACATTCAGCTATTTATGACAAAACAACATCACCTGACTTATTCATGACTCTTTTTATCGTTTTCAAATTAGCAAACTCAATATTGCAAACACGGCCTTTCAACATCTCGGGGACGAAGATTTTTAAGGCTGAGTGGGTCAACTGGATCAAAATCCTAAAATGACCCAAAGGTGGCTGTTTATGCAAAGTCAGCCTTCCGGCGTCCCTTTCGGGAACATTCGGCTATTTATGACAAAACAACATCACCTGACTTCTTTATGACATATTATTTTTATTATTATTTATTTGTTTTTGGTTATTTTAGCAAAAATGGGGGTTGGACCCGATGAGGGTTGCCTACGTATCTCACATCCGGTGAGAATCAAACCCGCGTAGTTCGGGCCTCGTGAATAAGTAAATGAACTAATATTTTTTTTTATTGGAACTGTGAAAGAACTGCTCAAAGGAAGTATATATATTTTGTTTTGATTGATTTCTTTTTGAAAGAAAAACTTGTAAAAATTCCTTTTCTTTTGATTTGAACTTTGAGAATTTCAAAAGTAAAAGGAAGTTTTTTTTTCGAATTTCCATTTGTTTTTTTTTATTCTAAAGAAAAAAAATATTTTTGGAATTTTACTTTTGATAAAAGAAATGCTTCTAAAAAATATTTTTTGAATTTTGAATTTTCTTTTCAATTTTGAAAGAAGAATCAAAATATTTTCGGATTTTTTTTTTCTTAAAAGAAAACATTTTTATTATTTTTGTTTTATCAACAATGGAAAATAAAGATATTTATATTATTTTTTGCAAGACATATCTTTTTGGAATTTTATTTTGAATTTTCTTGGCAAGACAAATACTCTTTGCAACAAATAAAGATATATATATCTTTTGGAAATAAAAAAAAAAACTTTTCGGATTTATATATATATATTTGCAACAAATAATGAAAGACTTTTTTTTATTTTTTTTTATTTTTTGCATTTTCATAAGCAAATAAATAATAATAAAACCATTTTAAAAATAAGACTCTTTTTTATTTTCATTTTCATGGCAAGACAAACTATATATTTTTTCTATTTTTTATTTTTGAAAAACAAAAACAGAACAACGACTTTTTTTTTCTTTTCTTAGCTTTTAATAAAACAAACTAATAAGTCATTTTTTTTCATTTTCTTAAAATTTCGGCAGAGTTTTGACAGTATTTGGGCATTTGTTTTCTTTTCAAAAATAAACAATCAATTCCCTAACCGCTATTTCGTTTTTTTTTCAATTTCAAAATATTATTCCTGATATTCACAAGTCAGTCAGCACACAAGTCCGAATCAAATAAATGCGCAAGTAGTAGCAAGTAAGATGCATCAGGATGGTCATTTTCATTTTTGGTACACCTGTCCTAGACAGACCCAACCCCTGTGTTGGGCCTCCAAAGTCAAATGCACGTGATGCAAACAAACGTTCCTACTAGGGATCCGGCATGTGGCTTTGTTATACTAGGTTCAGAACCTGGGTGTTTGTTCTAGACCTGGCTTACCCGAGCGGACAGCTCGAGCCGAGGAGGAGGCGGCAGTCCGGGAATACAGAAGCTTCACCGGCTTTGCGACTTATCCAAACCTCGTTCTAAATTGGGACTTGACACTATACAGAAAAGAAGTCGTACGAAGTACACCCTTCTTCATGATTCAGAAGACTCAGAGAGAAGATGGGTTTCGGCACAATTTATATACAGTTCACATAATATCAAAGCGGTAAAAGCATCATTTAGCACATTAGGCTCAAACACATGTAAAAATCAGATAAAGCCAAATATAACAATTTATCTAAGCTCGAATTTCTAACCCTGAACCAGTGGTTCTGGGTGTTTGTCCCCAGCAGAGTCGCCAGAGCTGTCACACCTCCTTTTTCCGTACCCGAGAGGGTACAAGGGAGTTTTTTCCAATTAAAGGACAATCGAAACGGGATTGGTTTGTTTATTTCAGAGTCGCCACTTGGGAGTTTTAGGGTGTCCCAAGTCACCAATTTTAATCCCGAATCGAGGAAAAGAATGACTCCATATTACAGTCTGCGTACCAGAAATCCGGATAAGGAATTCTGTTAACCCGGGAGAAGGTGTTAGGCATTCCCGAATTCCGTGGTTCTAGCACGGTCGCTCAACTGTTATATTCGGCTTGATTATCTGATTTTATACAAATATGAACTTATGTGCAAATTTTAACTTTTTACCGCTTTCATAATTGTTATTATTATTTTCTACAAGGAATTGCAACGTTGTGAAAATATATCCCGAACCGCGTTACAATCAATGTACCCGTGGTCGTCGACACATTTTGACTCTATTGAGATTTGGATTTGGGTCACATCAATGTGCACCCGTGTTTAAGAAGGTTAAATTATTAAAGGTGCGCCTAAAGCAACTAGCGTATTGTTATTTTGGGAAGGCCGTAAAATTCGCTAAACGGCCTGTCCCGAATTCTAAGTATTTTAATATATACATTTAGAGGGCCCCGCAGCTTGTGCATTTTTGTTTGTCGAGGCTCGTCTCATTTTTATTTAAAAGGATAAACCTACAGTGACTATATTTTCCTATTAAGTTCGTCTCTAAAATAAAAGAAAATCTCTTAATTAATTACATGCTAAAAACGTAACTTATTAATTATTAGTTTACGGCTAATGCGAATGGAAAATTGCGACCGAGTTTGTACAAAGAAAAACTGCTTTCATTCTATATTCTATTATTCAATAATACTAAAACGTGAGATTGACACACCATAATATCAAAACAGATTAACTATTCTTTGATTAATTTAAACTAACATTATTAGATGAAGAAGTTATACATATGTGACATCGTTACTAATTTAATCAATCAACTACATTTTTATACAAAGAAAAGAAAATTATATTCAACCACAAATCTAAACAGGAGGAATTCAACAGGAACAAAGCCTGATTAATATTTCATTTTTGCTTCAAGCCGAGATTGTACAAATGTGTACCTGGAAACAGCAGTACAAGAACAAAAGAAGGAGAAGTCAGCAGCAGTAATAACACAGCAACAGCAGATTCAGCAACACCGCAAACCAGTACAGTAGGAATAGCAGAAAACCCAGGAGACTATAAACGACTCCAAGTATAGAGAAGAAGTAAAAGGTAGGAAGGTTCTGACTATTTCAGATCTTAAGCGAGGCAATGAAGCAGTAACTATTCTTTTTCAACTTCAAAACTCTCCAAAATGAATTCTGCCCATGTATATTCAGTGTATCCAGAATGTATATCGGGTGTATACTTCTCACTCCGCCCCCTCTTTTTTTCTTCTCTCTATCTAGTTTTTCCTCTCTTTTTTTCCACCCTTCTTCCTAAATTTTCTCTTCTATTTATAGCAAAATTTTCGAAATTTTCAGATTTGTTTTTTATTATTTTATTATTTTTTTAATTAAAAGAAATCCCACTTACAAATTGCTTTTATTTTTTTAGAAAAAGAAATCTCACCTTTATTTACTTTTATTTTTAAAATTCCAACTTTAATTACTTTATCTTATTTAAAATCCCACTTTTTATTTTTTTAAAAGAGAATCTCACTTTATTTAACTTTTCTTTAAAAAACAAACCACTATCTTTTCTTTTTCTTTTAAAAATGCTACTTTCAATTACTTTAAATTTTTTAAATTTTCAGATACCTTTATATTTATTTTTTAATTCCAACCTTCTTTTACTTTTAAATTTTTTAAAATTTTTTTATTTTTTTTAAATTTTCTACATTCTTTTACTTTTTTTTTTAAAATCATTCCCGAAATTATTATATATATTTTTTTAAAAAATAAAAATAAAAAAATAAAATAAAATATTTTCGGATTTTTTTTATATATATAAAAAAACAAAAAATAAAACTATTAATAGTGATAATTCACCTTTTATTTTTTATTTTTTTGGTTTTGTTTTGTGTTGGACAAAAATGAAGATGGGGTGTTGGGTTAATGGAGCGGACCGGGTCGACCCGGTTTGAAACGGACCGGGTCATGGGGAAAGTTGGGCAATTATTTGGGCCTGTGGTTTGAAATTGAAGAAGTGGCCCAATCCGATTTTTCTTTGTATTTTTGTTCTCTTTTCTTCTTTTATTTTTCTAAAACTAAATTATAAAAGTACTTAAATTATTATTAAGAACTAAATTAAGTTATAAAAGCGCAAATTAACTTCCAATAACAATTAATGCACAATTAAGTAATAATTAAGCATAAAATTGTTCATTTGGACATTAAATGCTAAAAATGCAAAAGATGCCTATTTTTGTAATTTTTAATTTTTGTAAACAAATTTAATTACTAACAATTGTAGAATTAAATCCTACATGCAAAATGCGACATATTTTGTATTTTTTATTAATTTAACAAATAAACATGCATAGACAAACATACAAATAGTTACACAAAATATCACAAAAATTGCACACCAAGAAAAATTATTTTATTTTTGAATTTTTTGGGAGTAATTCTCATATAGGGCAAAAATCACGTGCTTACAACCGCGTCACAATCAATGTACCCGTGGTCGTTGACACACTTTGACTCCGTTGAGATTTGGATTTGGGTCACATAAATGTGCACCCGAGTTTAAGAAGCCAACATTATTAAATATGCGCCTAAAGCGACTAGGGTATCATTTTTCTTTGGGTAGGGCCGTGGAATTTTGCTAAACGGTCCATCCCGAAGTCTAAGCGAGGGCCCCGCAATTTGTATTTTTATTCGGCGAGGCTCATCTCATTCTTATTTTTTAAAGGAATTTGTAACGTCGTGGACATGCATCTCGAACCACGTCACAATCAATGTACCCGTGATTAGAGACACATTTCGACTCCGTTGAGATTTGGATTTGGGTCACATAAATGTGCACCTGAGTTTAAGAAGGTAAGATTTATTAAGGCGCGTCCTAAAGAGACTAACGTATTGTTATTTTAGGAAGAGGCCGTGAAGGTTCATTAAACGGCCAAATCCAAAGTCTAGTCAATGGTTATGTATTTATAGAGGGCCCCCAGTGATGTGTGATTTATTTGGCGAGGCTCGTCTCATTTTTATTTCTAAGGATAAACCTACAGTGACTACATTTCTTCTATTAGAAAAGAAAATTTCTCAATTAATTACATGCTGAAAAACGTAACTTATTAGTTATTAGTTTACGGCTAATGCGAATGAAAAATTGCGATCAAGTTTGTACAAAGAAAAACTGCTTTCATTCTATATTCTATTATTCAATAATACTAGAACATGAGATTGACACACCATAATATCAAAACAAATTAATTAGTATTTGATTAATTTAAACTAACATTATTAGATGAAGAAGTTATACATATGCAACCCCATTACTCATTAATTAATCGACTACATTTTTATACAAAGAAAGGAAAATTATATTCAAACACAAATCTAAACAGGAGGGATTCAACAGGAACAAAGCCTGATTAATATTTCATTTCGCTTCAAGCCGAGAGTGTACAAATGTGTACCTGGAAATGACAGTACAAGAAGAAGAAGAAGTAGGAGTCAGCAACAGTAATAATACAGCAACATCAGATTCAGCAACACCGCAAAACCAGTAACGGCCAGTAGAATAACCCAGTAACAGATTGAAAACTCAGCAATACCAAAGTGCAATCGCAGTCAAAGCAGAAGAGAGACTGATATAGGATGTAGTAGTTTACTGATTTTGAATAACAGTCGAGGAAAGGAAAACGGAAATTATTCAAGTGAAAGTTCAAATTGTCTTTCTCTTCTACTCTCAAGTTCTGATTTCTCTAAGTTCTTTCAAGTTCAAGTCTTAAAGCTTTCAAGTATAAAAGTCTGTCCGCCCTTAAGTATAAAAGTCTTTTTATAATGTGTCAAATGACCCTATATATAACAAGACTCTTGTCTTGAATCCCCACCCCGAAATATTCCCCTCAAAGCATGCTTTGTTTCCCACTTTCTTAAATAAATGAATTATTCCCCACTATTTTGTGTCTTGTCCCCCATTATATTAAACAATTATATCAACCCAACCCCATTACATCTTATCCCCCATGTCTAACATAAACAATTACAATATTCCCCTCCACTACATTATTAAACAATTATATCACCCACACCCCATTACATTTTGTCCCCCATGCTTAACATAAAGAATTATTCAAAATGTTCAATTCCAAAACTACCCCTCCGACCTTATTGCAATTACCATTTTACCCCTGAACGTACCACAATTTACCAAACTACCCCATCAGCTATAACCAATTCAACTAATCAATCTCAACCAAAATATAGCCAATGTGACCAATTTCTTAAACAAACTCAACAACAAACCATATGAACACAGATGAATCATTCAACTTCAAATTAATGGAAATAAATTAACCATATTGGGAACCAATCCTGGTTAACTTAGACCAAAAATGGATGAGCAAAGAAACAACAATATTAACAACACAATACATGATTCAAATTAAATCCACAAATCAAAAACAAAAACAAACTCACATTAAATCACTGGATTAAAAATGAACTTCAAACAAAGATGAACATGAATTAAATCTATTTTAAACAACAAAACATGACGGATTCAAATGATTAAACCAACATATTTCCCTATTACAACTAAATTCTTTTAGAAAAATAAAAACAAAACCGAAGAAGAAACAATTATGAAATTAAACTTGAATCTAACAACATTAACAATTTCTGAAAAATACATAAAACACATGAAACAAATTGAAGAAATAATTAATTAAATTTCAATTTGAATCTAACAAACATTAAACTAACAATTTCTACCTAAAAAATAAACAAGAACAATAAAACAAACATGAAACAAACTGAAGAAAAATAAGAAAAACGATAAACACGAATTGGTTAAACAACTAACCGGAGCGGAACGACGATAAACTTGAACAAAACAAATCTGCCCGGAAAGAATTATCGTGCCAACATAACCCGACAAACTCGACCCGTGTATGAACTGTTTCGACAAACTTCGACCAAAGTGAAGTAGCAGCGCCATGAAGACGATGAAGTGAAGCAGCAGCGCCATTTGTTGTTGATGCGTCGCCTGGAGGTCGTCGAAGATGAAGGCAGAAGCAGCTAGTTTGGAGAAGGTCGACGAACTAGCAAGAGTAACCACACGCAGCCACGGATGAGCTTAGGACAGCTGCGCGTGGTTGAAGACGAGGGCGAGAAAGCTGTGGTCGATGAGGCTACGAGGACGATGAAGTGAAGCAGCAGCACCACATCAATGGAGAAAGAAACGCAGCAGCAGTGACGCAAGACGGTGGTGAGGCAGCCATGGGAGCTCGAGTTCGAGCTCGACGAAGACGAAGAAGATGAAGCAACCTGCTTGGCTTTTGGTTTGGAGCTACTGTTCGACGCAGAGGCAGCAGGAAGCAGCTGGGGATGATGGCGATGACGAATGTGGGGGACTGTTTTGGTTAGCAAGATGGTGGTCATTTGGAGACGGAGCAGAAACAGACGCGGGGTTGAGGGCAGCCATGGACGAGCCTGAGCTCGCCATGGAGAAGATGAAGACGCAGCAGTGGCAGCGGCTGGACGCGAGGAGGAGGAAGGAGGGGTCGTTCATGGCTTGGGTTGTCGAAGTTAGAGCGTGGAGGGGTCGACTTGGGTGTGAAGGAGAAGACGATGGAGGCTCGGGCAACCATTGGAGAGGCTTAGAGTTTTGGAGATGGTGAAGGAGAAGAGAGAAAGAGGGGGGGGGGGGCGGATGGTTTTCTTAGGTTTTAGGGTTTTTTGAGTTTTTTTGTTTTTTGTTTTTGTTTTGTTTTGGGAAAAATGAAAAATGAAGAGGGGTTGGGTATTGGGGTTATGGGGCGGACCGGGTCGACCCGTGTGGAGATGGACCGGGTCATGGGAAAGGTTGGGCAATTATTTGGGCTTGTGGTTTGAATTAGAAGAAGAGCCCAATTCCGATTTTTTTGTATTTTTGCTCTCTTTTCTTCTTTTATTTTCTAAAACTAAATTCTAAAAATTCTTAAATTATTATTAAGAACTAAATTAAGTTATAAAATATCAAATTAACTCCCAATAACAATTAACGCACAATTACGTAATAATTAAGCATAAAATTGTATAATTGGACATTAAATGCTAAAAATGCAAAAGATGCCTATCTTTTTGTAATTTTTAATTTTTGTAAAACAAACTTAATTACTAACAATTGTGAAATTAAATCCTACATGCAAAATGCGACATATTTTTGTATTTTTTATTGATTTAACAAATAAACATGCACAGACAAATACAAATAATTATCCAAAAATGTCACAAAAATTCTCAAAATTGCACACCAAGGAAAATCATTTTATTTTGAATTTTTTGGGAGTAATTCTCATATAGGGCAAAAATCACGTGCTTACAGCTGCCCCTCTTTGCCCGAAGACACGAAGGGTTTTCGTGCAAAGATAAAGTGAGCGATTTTTGCCCATCCGAGTACTCCGTGTGAAGCATTTTTTGAAAAAGATTTAACCGAACCTTTGCTTCAAAGGTTTTCCTACATATCCTGGGCTGAACAGGAATCAGGTCAATGTAGTTCGGGTAGTTTTGGTAGCTGGGACTACCACGGGATTGCAAGGTTACTGCTGTTGCATGCTATTACCACTGCTTACCGATCTCCTTGTTACACCGTGCTTAAAAGAAAACAAGAAGCTAGGCTAGACTGCAACTTGTTCTTGTTGCCTTGCTTTCTTGTCTGCTTGCGTTTCTTCCGGTGCTTTTCTTCCGAGACTTTTGGCCTTTTGCTTTTCGGAATACCAGTTTTCATCATTTTGTTCGGTCCGCTGGGGACATGGCTTTCTTCATTAAGCTTTTCGGTGGTTCCTCTGGGGATACGACTTTCTTCATCAGATTTGTTATGCCGGGCATAATTTAATGTTCACAGGCCGCTTCTTTCAAGATGCGTCTTTTCTTCCTTTTGACTCACGCACTTGCATTTGTGCTGGGACCTCTTGTTGCAACCTTCTGCTTCCCAGTGCTGGGATTTTTATTGTTTCCTGCTGGGGATTCCTGTTGTAACCTTCTGCCTTCCGGTGGGGTTATTGCTTTCAAGATCTGCAGTATAAGACTGAAAATTATTCCTCTGGTTATACAGGTGAGCGCCTGACTTCAACAAAGAACTTTAAAATAAACATCATTCCTCTCTTCAGGCGGGCTCCTGACTTCAACAACAACTTTAAAAATAAACGTCATTCCTGTCTTCAGGCGGGTTCCTGACTTCAACAACAACTTTAAAAATAAACGTCATTCCTCTCTTCTGGCGGGCTCCTGACTTCAACAACAACTTTAAAAATAAACACCTTTCCTCTCTTCAGGCGGGCTCCTGATTTCAACAACAACTTTGAAAAAATAAAATGCCATTCCTTTCTTTAGGCTGGCGAGATTTCAACAACAACTTTAAAAATAAACGTTTTTCCTCTCTTCAGGCGGGCTCCTGACTTCAAACAAACAACTTTTAAAATAAATGTCATTCCTCTCTTCAGGCGGGCTCCTGACTTCAACAACAACTTTGAAAAAATAAAATGTCATTCCTTTCTTTAGGCTGGCGAGATTTCAACAACCTTTTTTAAAAATAAAACGTCATTCCTCTCTTCAGGCGGGCTCCTGACTTCAACAACAACTTTAAAAATAAACGTCATTCCTCTCTTCAGGCGGGCTCCTGACCTCAACAACAATTTTGAAAAATAAAAACGTCATTCCTCTCTTCAGGCGGGCTCCTGACTTCAACAACTACTTTGAAAATAAAATGTCATTCCTTTCTTTAGGTTGGCGAGATTTAAACCACTTTAAAAATAAAATGCCTTTCCTCTCTTCAGGCGGGCTCCTGACTTCAACAAACAACTCTAAAAATAAAATGTCATTCTACAGGTGGGCTCCTGACTTCAACAACAACTTTAAAAATAAACGGCATTCCTCTCTTCAGGCGGGCTCCTGACTTCAACAACAATTTTTAAAAGTAAAACGTCATTCCTCTCTTCAGGCGGGCTCCTGACTTCAACTACAACTTTAAAAATAAACTTCATTCCTCTCTTCAGGCGGGCTCCTGACTTCAACAACAACTTTAAAAATAAATGTCTTCCTCTCTTCAGGCGGGCTCCTGACTTCAACAACAACTTTGAAAAAATAAAATGTCATTCCTTTCTTTAGGCTGGCGAGATTTCAACAACTTTTTTTAAAAAAAATAAAAATAAAACACCATTCCTCTCTTCAGGCGGGCTCCTGACTTCAACTACAACTTTAAAAATAAACGCCATTCCTCTCTTCAGGCGGGCTCCTGACTTCAACAACAACTTTAAAAATAAAAGCTTTTCCTATCTTCAGGCGGGCTCCTAACTTCAAACAAACAACTTTTAAAATAAACGTCATTTCTCTCTTCAGGCGGGCTCCTGACTTCAACAACAACTTTGAAAAAATAAAATGCCATTCCTTTCTTTAGGCTGGCGAGATTTCAACAACTTTTTTTAAAAAAAAAAATAATACGCCATTCCTCTCTTCAGGCGGGCTCCTGACTTCAACAACAACTTTGAAAATAAACGTCATTCCTCTCTTCAGGCGGGCTCCTGACTTCAAACAAACAACTTTTAAAATAAACATCATTCCTCTCTTCAGGCGGGCTCCTAATTTCAAAAACAACTTTAAAATAAAAATGCCATTCTACAGGTGGGCTCCTGACTTCAACAACAACTTTGAAAATAAAATGTCATTCCTCTCTTCAGGCGGGCTCCTGATTTCAACAACTTTAAAAATAAACGTCTTTCCTCTCTTCAGGCGGGCTCTTGATTTCAAACTTATGAGGAAATGCCTCTCCTATGGGTAAAACTAAACTTAGGAGGAAATGCCTCTCCTATCGGTAAAAATAAACTTAGGAGGAAATGCATCTCCTATGGGTAAAAACAAACTTAGGAAGTGCGTCTCCTATGCGTGAACCATTTCCTTATTCCTGAATTATTTACTTACCTGTGTTGTCTTCCCTCGAAACTGCTGGGGATTATTTTGCTGGGGATGAATTTTCCTTTTCTTCCTTACCCACTCTGGGTTGTCCGACCCTCTTGAAACTTGGTCGAAACTCTGTTGAGGATGCTTCTACATCTCGATGATCCGCTGGGGATAATACTGCGAACTGCTGAGTAACCCTACTTGGGATAACACTACTGAGGATAACTCTGCTGAGTAAATATGTTATCTTATTCCTTCCAAAACTACTTCCTTTTAAGTAGGATGTTTCATTCCTCTGCAAACTACTTCCCCCCTTTTTTTCTTTTTTTTTTCTTTTTTTTTCTTTTTTTTTTTGCATAGCTTCTTCCTTCGAAGACTACCTCACTTAAGACTCGTTTTGCCTTTCCCCGAAAGGAACCGCTGAGGATACCGATTTTCACCAAACTTGTGTTGGACTCCTCGAGACTGCTGGGGATAACACTGTTGGGGAGTTATTTACTTACCTGTTGGGGGATAAAATGTTATCAGCTGGGGATAACGCTGTCGAGGATAACACTGCTGAGGGATCCTGATTCCTTCAGAACTAGTGCTTCACTCTTCGGAAGGCTGTTGGGAATGATACTGGCCTTCTGCTTTTTCTGAGCTCAAGTTTCATCCCTTTGTTCTGTCTGCTGGGGAACAACTTCCTCCATTGAAACTTATTGTGTTGGGGGCAACACTGGTTCAAAGACCACTTCCTTTGAGACTGGTGTTATCTTTATTCTTCCCCGAAGGGGTACCTGACTTCCAGAAAATTTTCTAAATGAAAGGAAAATTTTCTGCCCCAGTTTGACAATCTCCCTTATGACATGCATTTTCGACATCAATGCCATTTCCTTTACCTGTTTCAAATCAAACAAAATTTGTTAGTTTAAAGCGCGGTGGTTGGTTGCGATACTCCACTGGGATGACTTTTCCCTTTCTCCTTCCTTGCTCTGTGTTCCACAACTTGTTGGGGATGATATTATTTGCTGGGGATAATCCCTTTCTGCTGGGGATATCCCTCTTCTTTTGTGGCATAGCTCGGAAACTGGCATTTTCCCGACCTTTTAGTCTTGCATGAATTTCCCAAATCATGCCCATTGCTCTTCTTGATTTGTCCACAGGCCTTGGCCTTGAGGTTTATAACCTTTGATTTCGGCAAGGATATCCCTCTTGACATTCTTTGATCCTTTTGTCAATCTCCTTTTGCTGGAGATATCTTTCTTGACACTGGCCTCGCGCTTGTTCCTTGTTGACTATACCACTTGGATGTATTAGTCAGGTCTCATCTTGTATAATTGGAAAGCTGATGACAGATTTTGAAGTCATTTCTCACTTGTTCTGACCAAACAGACTCTACTGGGGAATTTTTCTATGAAAGGAGAAAGATAAACAAAAGGGGAACCGAATAAAAGACAAAGGAAAAAGACGACTCTTTACCAAAAGAAACTATAAATAAAAACCTATCAAACGCAGATACCGACTCTAATGGTCATGACATGCACATGTGGCCTATCCTCCGCCGTCAATCGTCTTTCAAGACCTTCAATTGGCAATTCCCCATCTGATTCTCAATCTTATTCGACTTGTAGTGCCCGAAGGGTTTTCACTATCAAGCCTCTCTCATTTTGGTTTTTCTCTCAGCTTTCATCGCCTTATGGTGTCCGTGAAGATTTTCACCGATAAGACTCTCTCGTTTGTATCACTTTCCAACTGGGCATTTGTAGTGTTGCCGGTATGCTCTCTCTGTTGGAGATTAGAGTCCTTTCTATTGTGGAACAGAGTGTTATGTTCACCGGTAAGACTCTCATTTGTCTGACTTGGCATCCTTTGAAGACTGATCAGAAGGTCTTTCTTTGGACCGTAATGTGGGGGTTTTGGATAGGGCTAGAAAGAAAGGGTATCAAAGGCTCAAAAACAAATCAATTTGAGGTTCAAAACTACAACCTTCGGAACCATATCTGTTTACAACAAGCGCAACCCTTGCCTCAGTTTCTTGCTTGGGGATTATTTATTTATTTATTTATTTTTAATTTTTTGTTACACTATGCACACCATGCACACTATGCACCCTATGACCGAGCCGTGAGGCGCCTACGTATCCTCTTTGAGGAATCAGGTCAAACGTAGTTCCCAATTCCTCCGTTTTCTTCTGACTTTTTTTTTTGTTATCATTTTTCTCTTCTCTTTTTTTCCCTCATTTCTCCTTTCTTTTTGTCGTTTTTTTTCTTCTTCTTTTCTTTCTCCTTCTTTTTTTTCTTTTCTTCTTCTTTACCTTTCAGGCTCGTATTTCCTAGTCGTTGCTATTGATTCCGAACGAGGGGTACGAAAGAAAAATAAATAAGGCTCAAAAGGGGTAACAAAGGATAAAGTGTTTAGGTAGCAGAACAAAATGCCTTCGTCATTCCAGCCTTCAAAACATGCCAAGTGCAAACAACACAATTAAACAGAGATTTGTAGCCTCTTCTGACGGTGCTGGACTTGACAATTATATTCACACATTTGCTTTTTTCATTTGTCATTTCTAAAGCACCGTTTGGCAACACTCTCACTCTCATTATCATGAACGACCCTCATGTCAATTTGGCGAATCTTGCTTTTAACGATTTTCTTTGTGTTTTACTTGCCCTAGTTCCACATGACTTGAACTCTGAATAATCTCAAACCGTCCTTATTTTCTTTAAATGTTCTGATCACCTCTCCAGGGTTTTATGATTAACTTTTAAGATTAGGCCCAAACTGTGTGCGCATGTCATGTCACTAGAATCAGTGCTGAACAAAAATGATAAAAGGAGTAAACAAAGAGATGACTGAAAATAATAAAAGACTAGATTTTGCATTAGACTACCGGTGAAATGGTTTGAATAACAAAACAAACAAAACAAACCAGAATAAAATCCTAAAACAACCTGGACAAACTTAAACAAACCGCTATGACAAAACGGAAAGATAAGACAGTTTGACACAAGACAATATCCGAATTACAACCCTAATAATCCGAACAACAGAAATGACAACAAAATAAGCCACCACAAGCTTCTCTCTTGCTAACCAAGGAATGGAGCGTCCTCCCACTTTATCAAAATTGGCATCTTAGCCACTGAGCTTCTCATCAATATTGTCCAGACCATTGCCAACTTCAATATCATCAACTTTAGTCAACAATTCCCCAATAGGATTCGAGTGCTTCTGTCATCAGGCCTGATCCCCGCAAAGTGTGTATCATGATGTGCAGGTAAAGGATTCCGCGCGATATTATGGGTGTCATTGTCCGGTTTACCACAAACCAACCACCTTAACTTTCTTTGCGATTTAAAACAAAACAGGTTAGAATGGACTCAGTCGGTCCTCATTATTAACAACATCTTTTTTTTTCTTTTTCTTTTTTTTTTCTTTCTTTTTTTTCTTTCTTTTTTTTTCATTTTTTTCTTTTCTCCTTTTTCATTTTTTTTTCTTTTTTTTTGTTGTTGTTGTGGTCGAATCTTATGGAGATTGCCTACGTATCATGACTCCGCATGAATCAGACCTTGCGTAGTTCGGACAACATGAAAGGTAACAACAATGAAACATTTTTTTCTTTATCAATTTTCATAATAAAACAAACTGGGTTTCAAAGGTTGAAAGATGACCAACAAACTCAAAAATCAAACAACCCACATATTCTAATCAAAAGATTTACAAACGGCCAGTTTCTTTCCCCGTTTGACAAAGGCAACCAAACGGTTATTTTTCAAATGTGGCACCTTCCCAATTTCATATGAATTTTGAGGCCGGGGAGGATTATTTTATGATACTTTACAAACTTGCCCATTCTTTTACGAAAATAGCCTTTCGACAACTGAAAGATATTCTGAGGCTATTTCGGCAAGAACGGTTTAAGACGCGGCCGAAGCTGGCTTGGCTTATTTTTGACTAAAAATCCAAACGGTGTTCACTTGACCGCTGATTCTTTGTTTTTTTTTCAAATTACAATGAAAACGTGGTGTTGCAAACACAACCCTTCAGCGCCTCGGGGACGAAGATTTTTAAGGCTGTGTGGATCAACGGGACCAAAATCCTAAAAAAATGACCCAAGGTGGTTGTTTATACAAAATCAGCCTTCCGACGTCCCTTTCGGGAACATTCAGCTATTTATGACTCTTTTTATCATTTTTTCAAAAATAGAAAATTCAATATTGCAAACACGACCTTTCAACGCCTCAGGGACGAAGATTTTTAAGGCTGTGTGGGTCAACTGGACCAAATCTTAAAAATGACCCAAAGGTGGCTGTTTATGCAAAGTCAGCCTTCCGGCGTCCCTTTCGGGAACATTCGGCTATGTCTTGATAAAACAGCGTCACCCGACAGAATTAAAATTTTGACATGTTTTTATTTTTATTTTTATTTGTTTTTGGCTATTTTAGCAAAAGGTGGGTTGGACCCGATGAGGGTTGCCTACGTATTTCACATCCGGTGAGAATCAAACCCGCGTAATTCGGGCAATTCATGAATAAGTGAATGAACTAACTTCTTTTTTTTTTTTGAAGGAAAGACTTATAAAGAAGAAAGAGAGCATTTTTGCAAAGAAGGATTTTTAAGAAAATGTTTTTTTGGAATTTTACCTTCAATGAAAGAAATGCTTCTAAAAGTATTTTTTGAATTTTGAATTTTCTTTTCAATTTTGAAAGAAGACGGGAAATATTTTCGGATTTTTTATTTTATATATATATATATATATTTAAATAATTAAAAAGACTTTCTAAAGAAGTCAATAATGGAAAATATTTTTGGATTTTTTATTTTGAAAATTGGGAGTCTAAAAAAAAACTTTTCTAGACTTTTTGGCAGGATAAATATTTTTGCAACAAATAAAGATATATATACATATATATATATATATATATATATATATATATATATATATTTTGAAAATAAAGAAAAACTTTTGGATTTATATATATATATATATATATATATATATATATATATATATATATTTGCAACAAATAATAAAACCACTTTCAACGCCCGACTCTTTTTATTTTTTATTTTGGCATTTTCATAAACAAATGAATAAATAAAAACCATTTTAAAACAAGACTCTTTTTCATTTTCATTTTCATGGCAAGACAAACTATTTTTTTTTTTTTTTGAAAAACAAGACAGAACAACGACTTTTTTTTTCTATTTTTCCTTTGCTTTTAATAAAACAAACTAATAAGAAATTTTTTTTCTTCTCATTTTCTCAAAATTTCGGCAGAGTTTTGACAGTATTTGGGCATTATTTTTTTTTAAAAAAATAAACAATCAATTCCCTAACCGCTATTTCTTTTTTTTTCAATTTCAAAATATTATTCCTGATATTCAAAAGTCGGTCAACACACAAGTCCGAATCAAATAAATGCGCAAGTAGCAGCAAGTAAGATGCATTAGGATGGTCATTTTCTTATTGAGTACACTTGTCCTAGACAGACCCAACCCCTGTGTTGAGCCTCCAAAGTCAAATGCACGTGATGCAAACAAACATTCCTACTAGGGATCCGGCATGAAGCTTAGTTATTCTAGGTTCATAACCTCGGTATTTGTTCTAGACTGTGTACCCGAGCGGACAACTTGAGTCGAGGAGGGGCTTACGTACCGGGGACCCGCGGGATCGTCCGGCTTTGTAACTTGTCCGACCTCTTTCTTATTTCAGGTATTGACACTAACAGAATAGGGAGTCTCGACCAGCGAGCTTCTCCCCAGAGGTAAGAAGAGAAGGGTTTCGGCACAGTTTATATACAGTTCAAATAATATCAAAGCAGTAAAAACATCATTTAGCACATTGAGCCCAAACATGTAACAAAATCAGATAAAACCGAATATAACAATTCATCTAAGCTCGAATTTCTAAACCTGAACCAGTGGTTCTGGGTCTAGTCCCCAGCAAAGTCGCAGAGCTGTCACACCTCTTTTTTCCGCCCCCGCGAGGGGCGTAGGGAGTTTTTTCCAATTAAAGGATAATCGAAACGAGATTTATTTATTTATTTCAGAGTCGTCACTTGGGAGATTTAGGGTGTCCCAAGTCACCAATTTAATCCTGAATCGAGGAAAAGAATGACTCCATATTACAGTCTGCGTACCAGAAATCCGGATAAGGAATTCTGTTAACCCAGGAGAAGGTGTTAGGCATTCCCAGGTTCCGTGGTTCTAGCACGATCGCTCAACTGTCATATTCGGCTTGATTATCTGATTTTATACAAATATGAACTTATGTGCAAATTTTATCTTTTTACCGCTTTCATAATTATTATTATTATTTTTACAAGGAATTGCAACGTTGTGAAAATGTATCTCAAACCGCGTCACAATCAATGTACCCGTGGTCATTGACACACTTTGACTCCGTTGAGATTTGGATTTGGGTCACATAAATGTGCACCCGAGTTTAAGAAGCCAACATTATTAAATATGCGCCTAAAGCGACTAGCGTATCATTTTTCTTTGGGTAGGGCCGTGGAATTTTGCTAAACGGTCCATCCCGAAGCCTAAGCAATTTTTAAGCCAATATTTACTGAGGGCCCGCAATTTATATTTTTATTCGGCGAGGCTCATCTCATTCTTATTTTTAAAGGAATTTGCAACGTCGTGGACATGCATCTCGAACCACGTCACAATCAATGTACCCGTGATTAGAGACACATTTCTACTCCGTTGAGATTTGGATTTGGGTCACATAAATGTGCACCCGAGTTTAAGAAGGTAAGATTTATTAAGGCGCGTCCTAAAGAGACTAACGTATTGTTATTTTAGGAAGAGGCCGTGAAGGTTCATTAAACGGCCAAATCCAAAGTCTAGTCAATGGTTATGTATTTATTGAGGCCCCCCAGTGATGTGTGATTTATTTGGCGAGGCTCGTCTCATTTTTATTTCTAAGGATAAACCTACAGTGACTACATTTCTTCTATTAAAAAAGAAAATTTCTCAATTAATTACATGCTGAAAAACGTAACTTATTAGTTATTAGTTTACGGCTAATGCGAATGGAAAATTGCGATCGAGTTTGTACAAAGAAAAACTGCTTTCATTCTATATTCTATTATTCAATAATACTAGAACATGAGATTGACACACCATAATATCAAAACAAATTAACTAGTATTTGATTAATTTAAACTAACATTATTAGATGAAGAAGTTATACATATGCAACCCCATTACTCATTAATTAATCGACTACATTTTTATACAAAGAAAGGAAAATTATATTCAAACACAAATCTAAACAGGAGGGATTCAACAGGAACAAAGCCTGATTAATATCCCATTTCGCTTCAAGCCGAGAGTGTACAAATGTGTACCTGGAAATGGCAGTACAAGAAGAAAAGAAGTAGGAGTCAGCAACAGTAATAACACAGCAACAGCAGATTCAGCAACACCGCAAAACCAGTAACGCCCAGTAGAATAACCCAGTAACAGATTGAAAACTCAGCAATACCAAAGTGCAATCGAAGTCAAAGCAGAAGAGAGACCGATACAGGATGCAATAGTTTACTGATTTTGAATAACAATCGAGGAAAGGCAAACGGAAATTATTCAGGTGAAAGTTCAAATTGTCTTTCTCTTCTACTCTCAACTTCTGATTTCTCCAAATTCTTTCAAGTTCAAGTCTTAAAGCTTTCAAGTATAAAAGTCTGTCCGCCCTCAAGTGTAAAAGTCTTTTTATAATGCGTCAAATGACCCTATATATAACAAGACTCTTGTCTTGAATCCCCAACCCGAAATATTCCCCTCAAAGCATGCTTTGTTTCCCACTTTCTTAAACAAATGAATTATTCCCCACTATTTTGTGTCGTGTCCCCCATTATATTAAACAATTATATCAACCCAACACCATTACATCTTGTCCCCCATGCCTAACATAAACTATTACAATATTCCCCTCCACTATATTATGTCTTGTCCCCCATTATATTAAACAATTATATCACCCACACCCCATTACATTTTGTCCCCATGCTTAACATAAAGAATTATTCAAAATGTTCAATTCCCAAACTACCCCTCCAACCTTATTGCAATTACCATTTTACCCCCTGAACGTACTGTAATTTACCAAACTACCCCATCAGCTATAACCAATTCAACTAATCAATCTCAACCAAAATATAGCCAATGTGACCAATTTCTTAAACAAACTCAACAACAAACCATATGAACACAGATGAATCATTCAACTTCAAATTAATGGAAATAAATTAACCATATTGGGACCCAATCCTGGTTAACATAGACCAAAAATGGATGATCAAGGAAACAACAATATTAACAACACAATACATGATTCAAATTAAATCCACAAATCAAAAACAAAAACAAACTCACATTAAATCACTGGATTAAAAACGAACTTCAAACAAAGATGAACATGAATTAAATCTATTTTAAACAACAAAACATGACGGATTCAAATGATTAAACCAACATATTTCCCTATTACAACTAAATTCTTTTAGAAAAATAAAAACAAAACCGAAGAAGAAACAATTATGAAATTAAACTTGAATCTAACAACATTAACAATTTCTGAAAAATACATAAAACACATGAAACAAATTGAAGAAATAATTAATTAAATTTCAATTTGAATCTAACAAACATTAAACTAACAATTTCTACCTAAAAATAAACAAAAACAATAAAACAAACATGAAACAAACTGAAGAAAAATAAGAAAAACGATAAACACGAATTGGTTAAACAACTAACCGGAGCAGAACGACGATAAACTTGAACAAAACAAATCTGCCCGGAAAGAATTATCGTGCCAACATAACCCAACAAACTCGACCCGTGTATGAACTGTTTCGACAAACTCCGACCAAAGTGAAGTAGCAGCGCCATGAAGACGATAAAGTGAAGCAGCAACGCCATTTGCTGTTGTTGCGTCGCCTGGAGGTCGTCGAAGATGAAGGCAGAAGCAGCTGGTTTGGAGAAGGTCGACGAACTAGCAAGAGTAACCACACGCAGCCACGAATGAGCTTGGGATATCTGCGCGTGGTTGAAGACGAGGGCGAGGAAGTTGTGGTCGATGAGGCTACGAGGATGATGAAGTGAAGCAGCAACACCGCATCAATGGAGAAAGAAACGCATCAGCAGTGACGCAAGACGGTGGTGAGGCAGCCATGGGAGCTCGAGTTCGAGCTCGACGAAGACGAAGAAGATGAAGCCACCTGCTTGGCTTTTGGTTTGGAGCTACTGTTCGACGCAGAGGCAGCATGAAGCAGCTGGGGATGATGGCGATGACGAACGTGGGGGATTGTTTTGGTTAGCAAGATGGTGGTCGTTTGGAGACGGAGCAGAAACAAACCCGGGGTTGAGGGCAGCCATGGACGAGCCTGAGCTCGCCATGGAGAAGATGAAGACGCAGCAGTGGCAGCGGTTGGACGCGAGGAGGAGGAAAGAGGGGTCGTTCATGGCTTGGGTTGTCGAAGCTAGAGCGTGGAGGGGTCGACTTGGGTGTGAAGGAGAAGATGATGGAGGCTCGGGCAGCCATTGGAGAGGCTTAGAGTTTTGGAGATGGTGAAGGAGAAGAGAGAAAGAGAGGGGGGGGGGCGGCGGATGGTTTTCTTAGGTTTTAGGGTTTTTTGAGTTTTTTTGTTTTTTGTTTTGGGAAAAATGAAAAATGAAGAGGGGTTGGGTATTGGGGTTATGGGGTGGACCGGGTCGACCCGTGTGGAGATGGACCGGGTCATGGGGAAGGTTGGGCAATTATTTGGGCTTGTGGTTTGAATTAGAAGAAGAGCCCAATTCCGATTTTTTTGTATTTTTGCTCTCTTTTCTTCTTTTATTTTCTAAAACTAAATTCTAAAAATTCTTAAATTATTATTAAGAACTAAATTAAGTTATAAAATATCAAATTAACTCCCAATAACAATTAATGCACAATTACGTAATAATTAAGCATAAAATTGTATAATTGGACATTAAATGCTAAAAATGCAAAAAATGCCTATTTTTTTGTAATTTTTAATTTTTGTAAAACAAACTTAATTACTAACAATTGTGAAATTAAATACTACATGCAAAATGTGACATATTTTTGTATTTTTTATTGATTTAACAAATAAACATGCACAGACAAATACAAATAATTATCCAAAAATGTCACAAAAATTCTCAAAATTGCACACCAAGGAAAATCATTTTATTTTGAATTTTTTGGGAGTAATTCTCATATAGGGCAAAAATCACATGCTTACAAGTACTACAAACAAGGTTTGAATAAAAGATACAATGCTTTGTTCCGGTACAAAAGGGAAACAATTGAAGTAAAATAGGAAGGGACTCCGGCCTGCGGACGTCAGCTAGGCTACCTCAAAAGTCCCTGGACTGAAGTCAACTCCCGATCAAATCCTACTGCTGAGGTCCAAAAGCTTCTCCTGGATCTGTGCAAAAAGATGCACAGAGTGTAGCATCAGCACAACCGACCCCATGTGCTGGTAAGTGCCCGGCCTAACCCCGGCGAAGTAGTGACGAGGCTAGATAGAGCCTACCAAAAACAACCTGTGCAGATATATGCAATAAAAGGGGATACACAGAATTTAAACAGCTAAGAGGGAGGGGGGAACATGCTATGGGGGTGTAGCAGTTCAGATATAAAGTCAACAGATAGAGAAGTGAAACTGTACAATAACAACAGTTAAGGAGAACAGGTTAATCGACAGTTGCATGACATCAACCTTCGTGCTTTTACTCTCGTTCTCACCAAAACAATCATATAAGGTACACGGCATTAACCTTCGTGCTCTTCCTCACATAAACTCTCATATCAAGGCACGAAAGACCCTTCGTGCATAAATGTTCAAAACATGGCACGGAATGACCCTTCGTGCATAATATTCAAAACATGGCACGGAATGACCCTTCGTGCATAATTATTTAAAACATGGCACGGAATGACCCTTCGTGCATAATTATTCAAAACATGGCACGGAATGACCCGTCGTGCATAATTATTCAAAACATGGCACGGAATGACCTTTCGTGCTTTTACACTCTTTCCTCACAATAACAAATAATGCACGGCATCACCCTTCGTGCTTTATCGCTCTTCCTCACCCAAAAACAATCACAAACAAAGGGGGCAAGGGAGTGAACAAATAATGATAGGAAATCCCGGCAAGGGAATACAATTAAACAGCTAAATCCCGGCAAGGGAGCACAATTAAACAGTCAAAACCCGGAAAGGGAACAATATCAATAATCTCAGCATCCCGGCAAGGGAGATAATCAACAAAACGACAAACATCCCGCCAATGAAACAATTCAATAATTCTTTCTCTTTTTTTCACTTTTGCCTCTTATCTCACTTTACCACCTGAGCCAACGCTTCAAAGGGGTTCAATCATTTCATATACTTTCACGCTTTATAATATACTCGAGCCAATGCTCCAAGAATGTACAAATCATAATTCTTCCTCAAGCTCTTCACATTATATGAAATTTATCAATTTAACAAGGAAGATGTATCACAAAATCCGAATAACCACAAATAAGACTCACGGTCATACTAGACTCCGGTGTATAGATACTCGTCACCATGTCTATACACCGTACTCAACAATTAGCAAATAGCAAACAACACTCTAATCCTATTCCCTCAAGCCAAAGTTAGAACAAACACTTACCTTGGTCCAAAGAATAGCAATCAACCCTCAAATACCGCCTTTCCTTTATAATCCGACTCTGAAACAACGATATCAAGGCATAATTAATTCAATAATATCAATAAAGACTCGATAACAAAATCCCATAGCTTAGATATGAAGTTCCTAGCATTCTTCCAAAAATACCAAAATTCGACCCCGGGCCCACATGATCCAAACACGAGGCTCGGACCAAAACCCGAATACCCATAACCCCATGAGTTCAAATATATAATTTATTTTAAGATCCGACCCCAAATTGAGGTTGAATCACTAAAAATTCCCAAAAACCTAACTCTACCCAAAACCCCTAATTTCTACTCCAAATTACATATTTTAGGCTTAGGAATTCAATAGACATTGATGGAAAAATGAAGAAAACGAGTTGAAATTTACTAACCCAAGAAGTCTTGGTGAAGAAGTGCTCAAAAATTCGCTCAAGAGCTGTGGAGAAGAAGAACTTGTGTGAAATATGGACTAAACCTCGTCACTGTTCTGTTTTGGGTATTTAAAATCACTGGGCAAAAATGTCCTATGCGATCGCGAAGAAGGTAATGCGATCGCATAGGGTAAGGGGAAGCTGGTCATTGCGATCGCGGAAGGGCTGATGCGAACGCATAGAAGAAAAGGCTGTGCATTCCAGGCTTGGACTTAATGATACGCGAACGCGGATTTAAGGTTGCGTCACATTAAAGGATCTGGCTAAGCTATGCGATCGCGGATGAATCTATGCGATCGAATAGAACAAATGTGGGCACCTGAAGGATTACTCTATGCGATTGCAATGCTACCTATGCGATCGCATAGAACTAGATACCAGAACACCAAAACTGAAACTTCTGCAACTTTTCTAAGGCCAAAACCACTCCGAAACACTTTAGAAATACTCCCGATCCCTCGGGGCTCCTAACCAAACACACACACTAACTCAACAACATCCTACAAACTTAACCATGCGATTAAATCGCTAAAATAACATCATAAACGAGGAATCAAACCTCAAAATCATCACTTTTTCATCAAACTTCATAAACTTTCAAACTTATTGTTTTAGGTCCGAAACACGTCAAATGACGTCCGATTTCAACCAAATTTCATAGAAAGCGCTTAAACCACATATAAGACCTGTACCAGGCACCGGAACCAAAATACGGGCCCGATACCAACGCTTTCTAATCCATTTTCATTTCAAATTGCCAAATAAATTTCAGAAAAATAATTTCTTTTAAAAATTCATTTCTCGGGCTCGGGACCTCGAATTTCGATTTCGGGCATATGCTCGAGTCCTATATTTTTTTACGAACCCTCCGGGATCGTCAAATCACTGGTCCGGGTCTGTTTACCCAAAATATTGACCAAGGTCAACTTTAACCATTTTAAAGCCACAATTGATCAAATTTCACATAATTTAAGACATAAGCTTTTCCGGCTACGCACCCGGACTGCGCACACATATCGAGGCAACTAAAAGTGAGGTTTTCAAGGCCTCAGAAGCACGGAAAAGGGAGAAAACCGGTGATGACCCTTTGGGTCGTCACATTCTCCACCTCTAAAACAACCGTTCGTCCTCGAACGAACGTAAGAAGGAAGTACCTGAGTCGGGGAAAAGGTGAGGATAACGGTCCCACATATCGGACTCGGACTCCCAGGTCGATGCCTCAGGAGGCTGACCTCTCCATTGAACACGAACCGAAGAAAAACTCTTCAACCTCAACTGGCGAACCTGTCGGTCTAGAATAGCTACCGGCTCCTCCTCAAAAGATAAGTCCTTGTCCAACTGGACATTGCTGAAATCTAACACATGGGATGGATCACCGTGATATTTTCGAAGCATGGACACATGAAATATTGGATGTACGGCTGATAAGCTTGGTGGCAATGCAAGTCTATAAGCCACCTCTCCCACTCGATCAAGAATCTCAAATGGACCGATGAACCTAGGGCTAAGCTTGCCCTTCTTCCCAAATCTCCTAACGCCCTTCATAGGCGACACTCGGAGCAATACCTGCTCACCAACCATGAAAGCCACATCTCGAACCTTTCGATCTGCATAGCTCTTTTGCCTGGACTGAGCTGTACGAAGTCTATCCTGAATGATCCTGACTTGTCCAAAGCCTCCTGAACCAAATCTGTACCCAACAACCGAGCCTCTCCCGGCTCAAACCATCCAACCGGAGATCGATGTTGCCTACCATACAAAGCCTAATAAGGAGCCATCTGGATACTCGACTGGTAGCTGTTGTTGTAGGCAAACTCTGCTAAAGGCAAGAACTGATCCCACGAACCTCCAAAGTCAATGACACAAGCTCAGAGCATATCCTCCAATATCTGAATAGCCCGCTCGGACTGCCCGTCCGTCTGAGGATGAAATGTTGTACTCAACTCAACCTGGGTGCCTAACTCTCGTTGGACTGATTTCTAGAAACGTGAGGTAAACTGCGTACCTCGGTCCGAGATGATAGATACCGTCACACCATGAAGGCAAACAATCTCCCGGATATAGATCTCAGCTAACCTCTCGGATGAATATGAGACTTCCATAGGAATGAAATGCGCTGACTTGGTCAGCCTATCAATAATGACTCAAACTGCGTCGAACTTCCTCCGAGCCTGTGGGAGCCCAACAATGAAATCCATAATGATCTGCTCCCACTTCCACTCGGGAAGCTCAATCCTCTGAAATAACCCACCAGGCCTCTGATGCTCAAACTTAACATGCTGACAATTCAAACACCGAGCCACATAGGCAACGATATCCTTCTTCATTCTACGCCACCAATAATGTTGTCACAAGCCCTGATACATCTTCGCGGTGCCCGGATGAATAGAGTACCGGGAGATATGGGCCTCCTCTAAAATCAACTCTCGAAGCCCATCCACATTAGGCACACAAACTCAACCCTACAATCTCAAAACTCCATCAGCATCTAAGGTAACTTGCTTGGCACCTCCACGCTGTACCGTGTCCCTAAGGACACGCAAATGGGGATCATCAAACTGCCGATCACGGATACGCTCCAACAATGAATAACAAGCGACCGTGCAAGCTAAAACTTGGCTAGGTTCTGAAATATCCAACCTCACAAATTGATTGGCCAAAGCCTGAACGTCCATAGCAAGCGGTCTCTCGCCGACCGGAATATAAGCAAGACTGCCCATACTGGCTGACTTCCTACTCAAGGCATCAGCCACCACATAGGCCTTTCTCGGGTGATATAGGATAGTGATGTCATAATCTTTCAACAACTCCAACCACCTCCTCTGCCTCAAATTCAACTCCTTTTGCTTGAACAAATACTGAAGACTCTTATGATCTGTGAACACCTCACACGTCACGCCATACAGATAGTGCTTCCAATTCTTCAATGCGTGAACAATGGCTGCCAACTCCAAATCATACACTGGATAGTTCTTCTCATGAACCTTCAACTGCCTTGAAACATAGGCAATGACCTTGCCATCCTACATCAACACTGCACCAAGTCCAATACAAGATGCATCACAATAGACTGTATAAGGCCCTTAACCTATGGGCAAAACCAATACCGGTGCCGTAGTTAGAGCCGTCTTAAGCTTCTGAAAGCTCTCCTCAAACTCGTCCGACCATCTGAACTGGGCTCCCTTCTGGGTCAACTTGGTCATCGGGGCTGCAATAGATGAGAACCCCTCCACGAACCGACGATAGTAACCTGCTAACCCCAAGAAACTCCGAATCTCTGTGGCTGATGCTGGTCTAGGCCAGTTCTTGACTGCATCTATCTTCTTCGGGTCCACCTGAATACCCTCTGTTGATACAACATGACCCAGAAATGCAACCGAGCTCAACCAGAACACACACTTCGAGAACTTAGCATATAACTGACTATCCCTCAAGGTCTGAAGAACCACTTTAAGATATTGCTCGTGCTCCTCCCGGATGCGGGAATATATCAAAATATCATAAATGAAAACTATCATGAACGAGTCCAAATAAGGCCTGAACACTCGGTTCATCAAATCCATAAAGGTTGTTGGGGCATTAGTCAACCCAAATGACATAACCAAGAACTCATAATGCTCGTACCGAGTGCAAAATGCTGTCTTAGGGACATCGGATGCCCTAATCCTCAACTGATGGTAGCTAGATCTCAAGTCAATCTTTGAAAATACCTTGGCACCCTGAAGCTGATCTAACAAATCATCAATCCACGGCAGTGGATACTTATTCTTAATTGCAACCTTGTTCAATTGCCAGTAATCAATGCACATTCTCATCGAGCCATCCTTTTTCTTTACAAACAGAATCGACGCAACCCAAGGCGATACGCTGGGTATAATGAAACCCTTCTCAAGCAAGTCTTGCAACTGCTCTTTCAACTCTTTTAACTCTGGCGGGGCCATGCGATATGGCGGAATAGAAATGGGTTGAGTGCCCGGAGCCAAATCGATGCAAAAATCAATATCCCTATCGGGTGGCATACCTGGCAAGTCTGATGGGAAAACCTCAGGAAACTCATGAACCACGGGCATAGAATCAATAGAGGGAATCTTATCACTGGAATCACGAACATAAGCCAAGTAGGTCAAACACCCCTTCTCGACCATACGCCGAGCCTTCACATACAAAATAACACTGCGGGTAGAACGACCAGGAGTCCCTCTCCACTCTAAACGGGGCAAATACGGTAAGGCTATAGTCACCGTCTTGGCATGACAATCTAAGATCGCATGTTACGGGGACAACCAATCCATCCCTAATATAACGTCGAAATCCACCATATCTAAGAGCAACAAATCAACACGGGTCTCAAATCCCCTAAACACCACAACACAGGAACGATGAACCCGATCAACCACTATAGAATCACCCACTGGTGTAGATACATACATAGGAATACTCAAGGCCTCACTAGGCATAACCAGGTAGGGTGAAAAATAGGACGACACATATGAATACGTAGATCCAGGGTCAAATAGCATTAAAACATCTCTATCACAGACCAAAATAGTACCTGTAATAACAGCATCGGATGACTCAATCTCTGGCTTGGCTGGCAAAGCATAACATCGGGGCTGGGCCCCACCTACTTTAATCACATCCCTTGGACGATCGACTGCTGGCTGACCCCTACCTCTGGCGGTCTGAGCTCCACCTCTATGACCTCTACCTCCACCTCTATATCATATACCCCCGCCTCTAGCTGGATGAGTAGGCTGTGGAGCAACTGGTGCCTGAATCATAGGACGAGGACCCTGCTGCTGAGAACTACCCGAAGCTCGAGGGCAAAACCTGGCAATGTGACCCATATCACCACAAGTTTAACAAGCCCTCGGCTGCTGACCTTGTCACCCTAAATGACCATCTCGGAAACTCTGAAGCGGTGGTGCAATGATGGGAGCTGGTGGTGCACTGAAGGACTGCTTATCCAAATAATGCATCTAAGAACCACGACCACCTGAGATACCATGTGATACCTGAAGAGCTGACTGAAAGGGCCTAGGAGGATGGCCTCTACCATACGAATCTCTACCTCCAGACAAGGTACCACTGAATCTGCCTGAATGATTGGGCCTCTTATCCGACCCATGACCACCTCCATGTGACAGAACCATCTCAACTCTGCGGGCCACATTGGCCGCTTCCTGAAATGTGATCTCGCTCCCAGCCTCCTTGGCCATCTGAAGACGAATTGGCAGAATAAGACCATCAATAAACCTTCTCACCCTCTCTCTCTCGGTGGGAAGTATGATGAGAGCATGGCAAGCTAAATCGATAAACTTGGTCTTATACTGGGTAACAGTCATAGAACCCTGCTGGAGGCGCTCAAACTGCCTCCGATAGGCCTCTCTCTGAGTAACGAGGAGAAACTTCTCTAGAAACAACACTGTAAACTACTCCCAAGTCAAAGATGGCGATCCGACTGGTCTCGCTAAGCAATAATCCCTCTACCAAGTCTTGGAGGATCCAGACAAGCGAAATGTAGCATAATCAACCCTATTGGTCTCGACAATACCCATGTTTCTAAGAACCTCGTGGCAGCTATCTAGATAATCCTGGGGATCCTCAGTAGATGCACCAGCAAAAGTAGAAGTGAAGAGCTTGGTGAACTTATCCAGTCTCCACAAAGCATCGGCGGACATAGCCGCTCCATCGCCGGTCTGAGCTATGGCACCTGGCTGAACTACCCCAATTGGCTGAACTGCTGGAGTCTGAATCGGGGGAGCTACCTGTTCCGGAGTACGTGTAGCAGGAGTCTGATCTCCTCCCCCAGCCTGAGAAGTGGCTAGTGCTACTGGAAGCAAACCCGCTCAAGAGACGCTCTCTATGAAACCTACCAATCAGACCAAAGCGTCCTGAAGCAGTGGAGTGGCTATGAAACCCTCTAGGACCTGAGTTGGGCCCACCAGAGCTGCTGGAGCTGGAACCTCTTCATCATAATCGACATGAGGCCCCACCTCTGGATCTGCTGCTCGGGGTTGAGCTCTTCCCCTGCCTCGGCCTCTGGCACGGCCTCGGCCTCTGCCCCTAATAGGAGCTGCTGCTGGGGGCTCGGGCTGCTGCGCAGTCGATGAGGAAGCGCGTGTCCTCGCCATCTGCGAAAGAATGGAGTAGAAATTCAATCAGTATTGGGGAAACAGAACCGCACGACAAGAAAGAATGGATGTGAAATTTTCCTAACTCAGTAGCCTCTACGGGATAAATATAGACATCTCCGTACCGATCCCTCAGACTCTACCGAGCTTGTCTGTGAGTTGTGAGACCTAAGTAACCTAGGACTCTGATACCAACTTGTCACGACCCGGATTTCCCACCATCGGGAGTCGTGATGGAGCCCACTATTGGAGCTAGGCCAGCCAAGTATTAATACATTGCTGATAACATTTGCAACAATATAAATAAAACGAGACAATTAAATAAAAGCGGAAGTCTTTAAACTTAGATAACTGAAATCAAATGTGGAAGTCTAAATATATCTCTACCCAGAGTCTGGTGTCACTAACTCACGAACTACTAGAGAGTACTACAAACAAGGTTTGAATAAAAGATACAATGCTTTGTTCCGGTACAAAAGGGAAACAATTTAAGTAAAATAGGAAGGGACTCCGGCCTGCGGACGTTAGCTAGGCTACCTCGAAAGTTCCTGGACTGAAGTCAGCTCCCGATGAAATCCTACTGCTGAGGTCCAAAAGCTGCTCCTGGATCTGTGCAAAAAGATGCACAGAGTGTAGCATCAATACAACTGACCCCATATGCTGGTAAGTTCCCGGCCTAACCCCGGCGAAGTAGTGACGAGGCTAGACAGAGCCTACCAAAAACAACCTGTGCAGATATATGCAATAAAAGGGGATACACAGAATTTAAACAGCTAAGAGGGAGGGAGGAACATGTTATGGGGGTGTAGCAGTTCGGATATAAAGTCAATAGATAGAGAAGTGAAACTATACAATAGCAATTGTCGCACCTCCTTTTTCCCGCGCCCGCGGGGCGCGTGGGGAGTTTTCTCCAATTAAAGGACAGTCGAAACGGGATTTGTTTATTTGTTTCAGAGTCGCCACCTGGGAATTTTGAGGCGTCCCAAGTCACCAATTATAATCCCTGAATCGAGGAGAATATGACTCTGTTTATTTTTCTGCGAACCAAAAATCCTGAGTAAGGAATTCTGTTAATCCGGAAGAAGGTGTTAGGCATTCCCGAATTCCGTGGTTCTAGCACGGTCGCTTAACTGTTTTTATTATTGGCTTAATCATCTTGATTTTATTAAATATATTGATGTTATCTGATTTTACTACCGCTTATACTTATCGTGATTAAGGACCCTTCTTCGAATCGAATTACGCGTACGTATATTCGTGTTACAAATTTAAAAATGCGGAATTGTGTCACGCGTACGTGTACACAATAATTTTTTGATAATATTTTAAGCAATCATTTTTTCCGAGATTGTGTTGAATCAAGAATATTTATTTTTATTGAATAGTGAACCGTACATCTCGGGTTTTTATGAAATTGATTTAACGTCTTTGGATAAATCCTTTTACTAAATATTTGTTCGAAATTGCGCGTACGCATAATCCGAATTTTTGCTTCTAAAATATAATCAAGGTACGCGAACGTATCCCTAATTGCGCAAAAATATTTGCAATGATATTAAGGATTTTTCCACAAATTATTCATACATTTTTATATGAAACTCATGACAAATTCCCATTTAAGGTTTCAAAGAACTTACAATATTAAATGTTGACCGTTGATTATATTTTCCGAATATAAATAATTTATTCCAACTGTTCAAATTCAAAGGACATAATAAAAATATGATTAATACTATCTTTTAAAAAAAATATATGACGTATATATATATATATATATATATATATATATATATATATATACATGCCGAAGAATAAATGGCATATGGAACTAAAAATAAATAATTCATAAAGGGAAGGAAATATTTTCGAGAATTTTCATTGTTTACTTAATACAAATTCTATTTCTAATTATCAAAGATGTAAAATGTGGCAATCTATGCTTGTACATCTCTTTTCATTCTCATACACTCACTTTTAATCTAATAGGCCTAATTACTTGTTCACTTTGTTTTATGAAAGTAGATAAGCATCGAATTTGTAGAAAGGGAATTATTATGCAAGTTAATTTAACAAAGTTACATTACATGCAACCCGACTATTTGGCGTAAGCATTCATAACGTTCTGTCATCATGACGAGCTATACCAACTTACTTTACTCATATGATTATACCTGTCATCATACCATATAATAACTTATACCAATCTAAACAAAATCATACTCATTACAAAATATTCTACTAATGTAACTTCTTTATCTTTGCATTTAGCTAATAGTGTTAAGGGATGCAATCAATGGTCCATTTTTATGCCTTATTCCCTGTCTTGACAATTCATGTATATCTATACCAATAAGATTTCGGAATAGCTAACATTATTACAAAACTTTATATGAATTTCAAAATAAGACAATTTAACTCATAGCTATCAAATTGAATTCACTATTAGTTAACTAACGTAAAAATGAAATTAGAACTAATGAACTTGGACAATTGAAAAATAACATTTCAATTCAAACTTCATTGACGGGTCATGCTGAAATCTCTTTCCAACTTAAAATTTAAAAGACATATACCTGAAAATGGAGGTAGAAGAAGTAAGTTTCAGCAGTTACAGCAGTAACAAATTCAGTAGAATATACTGATAACACAGTAAATCTGATCAAGAATAGGATTCGAAGAGCCCAGATGCACAGTAAGATACTTTGAAAGACACTTCAGATTTTAACTGAACAGTGGAATCACACAAAGTTGAACAGATTCATCACAAGAACAATATTTCAGATTTCAGCTTTTCTTCAGTTACAAATTCAGTTTGTTTCTGATTTTTCTGTTTCTGATGTTGTATCTGTGTGTGAGTGTATATGTGAGTGTTCTATTTTCGGTTTCCTTTCTTTAAAATCTCAGCCCTCAAAATCTCTTAAAGATTATCTCTTAAAAATTCTCTCTGCCTTTCTTTTTCTTTCTTAGAATCTTCCTTCTGAAAAATTCTGCCTTTAGAAATTCTCTATGAAAATTCTGTTTTTTTTTTCAAAATTCTGTTTTTCTCTCTTAAAATTCTCTCTTTCTCACTCAAAATTCTGTTAAAATTCTCTGTGTGAACTGTCTGTCCAGCTCCTGTATTTATACAGGGCTGGTCCTAGGCAATTTAAGTGTTTCTTGGACCCCCTTCTTCTTTAAAAAAAAAACAGAAAATCCCATTATGTAAAACCTTTTCCCTGATTTTCAGCAGCCCATTATCCCTTGTTCCCCATTAGTATCATTAACTAATAGCCACTAACATTACATTATAATATACTAGTACTAACACCCTGTTTTTTACTGCTCATTCCCAGAAATGCCCCTGAAATCTTGATGCTATTACTGAAAAATCAGAACCTATAACAAAACAGATTCTAAAATCTGTACAAACTTAGTTATCTCCTGATTTACAGCTATAACCAATCCTATTAACTTCCTAACACAATTGCATTTGACCAACTTTTGCAAACTTGAATTCAAACTGGACATTACAGCAATATTATACTGAATTCAGAACTAACAACATATTACTGCAATTATCAAAACAATTCAGACTGGACTTAATACTGAACTAGAATCAAACACACACAGGATCATTGTCAATACTGACAATGTCCTGAAACTTTAATGTTCAGACAATAACATATACAACATACATTTGAATTCACTGATTCACAGACAATCATGATTTAATTGACGATCATTAATCAATTGACTATTTACAACATTTGTCAATAATTAGTCCAAACAATAGAATCAGACTGTTTCAGTCAACATTTTCAGAAATGAAAAATTCGTAATATAACTAATCGACGAACTTAATCGAGTCGATTACACACATTGTAAACAATCACAAACAATAGAAACTATTCACATTCGGATCAAGTAAATAGGTAGGAGACAGAAATGACAGAATTGATCAAAACGAATATGAAAAACTAAAAAAGCTATTAAAACAGACAACAATACACGTAGAATACACAAAAGAAATAGAAAAAATACCTCTGAATCTTCACTCGAACTCAACTTGGATTTGGACCTTTTTGTTTGAAATCAAACTGACCTTAGTCGAAGTATTTTCCACTGAAAATACTTCGACTAAGGTCGATTAAACCTCAATCTTCATTTAATAGGCACAGAATCCGGAAGTTTGGTATTTTTAGGGTTCTTAAAAACACGATTTGGAATTTAACCATTTCTGGTCAGATTCGAGAATAACCAAAGATATTCTAGGCACGAGGGAGGCCAGGAGGGTAACTGGTGTGAGTTTGAAACAGATCTGGGTAAATTTTTGTTTGGTCCGAATTTTCAAAAGAAGATTCGAGAAGTTCCGAACGGATTCGAACCTAACAACCAACAGATCCATACTCAGGATGACTAGGGGAAGCCATGGTGTTAATTTGGGGCTGATTGGTTTAGATCAAGTTTTCAGGCCAACCTTCGATTTAAGATTCGAAGAGTTGTGGCCTGATTCGAAGGAAACTAAGGTTGGATTCGTGTAGGGGAGGTTCAGGAGGTCCTAGGGTGTTAAGTTGGTGACCGGCGGCGTTGATGCCGCCGGGTTTCAGGCGAAGGGGAATAGGGGCGGCTAGGGTTAGGGGTCTGTTTAGAACGATGATGAACAGGAGCGGAGAGGGGGGGTGTTCAGTTAGGGGCTGGGTAAGGTTTGGGATTTATATAGGGGTAGGGTGGATTGGTATCGTCCGTTGGATCAATTAGAATGGAGGGCTAGGATCTATTCACTTAACCAAACGGTGTCGTTTGGTTTAAGTTAGGGGGACGGGTTGAACCGGGGCAGTGGGTCGGGTAAGGGTCTTGGGTTAGGGTGATGAGATCTTGGCCGTTGGTTGTATTTAATCCAACGGCCCTTGATAAGGGTGACCAAACGACGTCGTTTGATTCTGCTTGAATTGGACCGGACATGGGGCTGTTGGGATTGGGCTTGTGAAGGGAATTAATTGATTTGGGCCTAGATTTTAATCCAGGTCCAATCTTTTACTAGTATGTTTTTTTTTTGTTTTTTTTTCAATTAATTCATTTTCTAATTTAAAAAAATTATAAAACCATTTTAACTTCACAAAAATATATTAATTACTCTATAACCATTATTTAACACATAGACAAAAACATCAATCACACAGTGAAACATTTAAAATAGAACCAATGCGTATTTTTTGCGATTTTATTTAAATTATCTCTTAAATGCATAATTAAATCCTATATGCATGCAATATGTATTTTACTTTATTTTTATTTTATTATGACAAATATAAACATTTACGGACATAATACAAATATTTAACACCACGCAAATTCACAAATTACACAGTAAAAGAAATTTATTTTGATTTATTTTGGAGCAATTTTTCGTAATGCAAAAATCACGTGCTCACAGCTGCCCCTCTTTGTGCGGAAACTCGAAGAGTTTTCGTGCAAAGATAAAGTGAGCGGATACGAGCGATTTTTGCCCGTTCGAATACTCCGTGGGAAGCATTTTTAGAAAGATTTGACCGAACCTCTGCTTCAAAGGTTTCCTACATATCCTTGGCTATAAAGGAATCAGGTCAATGTAGTTCGGGAATTTTTGGTAGCTGGGACTACCGTGGGACTGTGATGTTACTGCTGTTTCGTGCTGTTTTTACTGCTTACTGACCTCCTTATTACACCTTACTTTAAAGGAAATACAAAATTAAGCTAGATTATGGTACATGAATTATAAAAATCTTATCTAGATCATGCCCTTGTTTCTTGTTGTCTTGATATCTTGGTGAATCTTGGGCATTTGGCTTATTCCGTATTCCTCTTGGAACTCTTTGTTGTTTCTTGCTGGGGATTCTGTTGGACTCCTCTGCTTTATTGATTCTAAGTGTGCTCCTTTCTCACATGAGTGGGCTTTTGGTTTCAACACTTCAATTGCATTCCATCGTTCTTCAGGTGGGTGCCTTGACTGCTTCTTTTCTTTCTTCATCCTCATTTTCCAGGTGGACGCCTGACTTCTTCTTTTCTCATCCTCATTCTCCAGGTGGACGCCTGACTTCTTTTAATTTTCATCCTCATTCTCCAGGTGGACGCCTGATTTCTTCTTTTTCTTTATCCTCATTCTCCAGGTGGACGCCTGATTTCTTCTTTTCTTTGTCCTCATTCTCCAGGTGGACGCCTGACTTCTTCTTTTTCTTTATCCTCATTCTCCAGGTGGACGCCTGATTTCTTCTTTTCTTTGTCTTCATTCTCCAGGTGGACGCCTGACTTCTTCTTTTCTCATCCTCATTTTCCAGGTGGACGCCTGACTTCTTCAATTCTTTGTCCTCATTCTCCAGGTGGACGCCTGACTTCTTCTTTTTCTTTGTCCTAGTTCTCCAGGTGGACGCCTGATTTCTTTAATTCTTTGTCCTTATTCTCCAGGTGGACGCCTGACTTCTTCTTTTCTCATCCTTATTCTCCAGGTGGACGCCTGATTTCTTCAATTCTTTGTCCTCATTCTCCAGGTGGACGCCTGATTTCTTTAATTCTCATCCTCATTCTCCAGGTGGACGCCTGATTTCTTCTTTCCTTTGTCCTCATTCTCCAGGTGGACGCCTGACTTCTTTTAATTTTCATCCTTATTCTCCAGGTGGACGCCTGATTTCTTCTTTTTCTTTATCCTCATTCTCCAGGTGGACGCCTGATTTCTTCTTTTCTTATCCTTATTCTCCAGGTGGACGCCTGATTTCTTCAATTCTTTGTCCTCATTCTCCAGGTGGACGCCTGATTTCTTTAATTCTCATCCTCATTCTCCAGGTGGACGCCTGATTTCTTCTTTCCTTTGTCCTCATTCTCCAGGTGGACGCCTGACTTCTTTTAATTTTCATCCTTATTCTCCAGGTGGACGCCTGATTTCTTCTTTTTCTTTATCCTCATTCTCCAGGTGGATGCCTGATTTCTTCTTTTCTTTGTCCTCATTCTCCAGGTGGACGCCTGACTTCTTCTTTTTCTTTATCCTCATTCTCCAGGTGGGCGCCTGATTTCTTCTTTTCTTTACCAGGTATTTCCTGACACAAATATTGTTTTTGCCCCTGTTTTAAATCAAAGAAAACTTCGTTAGTTTAAAGCAGGGTGGTTGGCTGTGGTATTCTTGCAGATGGTGATGTTTCTCTTCGTCTCTCTTTATTGCCTTGGAATGATTGAAAAGACTGTTTTGTCTTTGTAATTGATCCTTGACTATAGGATTCCCCTCTGTGTGTTTTCCTTCAAAACCTTTCAACTGTAATCATGTGCCTCTTCTGACTTTGCTGATCCACTTTTGATTTCATCTTTCTTACACCCGTATTTTATCTCCCACCTTTCGTGGCTGTATTTTGTAACCTTGAATCTTGGTAGTATACCTTGACATTCCTTCTTATTTGTTTGGAATAAAACTTATCTCAAAGCTTGGAGAAAGTAAGATTATTAGTAACGAAATACGCTGATTTCGACAATTATAGAATGAAAAGAAAAATCCAATTTTTTGGATGACTGTTGGAAAAGGAATAAAGGACTTATCTGATTGGAATTACTGGCACCAATGATCAGGGTATGCATTTCGGATTAATCAACCCAGTCTTTTAATCCATCTCCTCTCAATTGTCTCAAGGAGTTTTCACCGATAAATTTTCCTCGTTTTTCACTTCTTCACTTCCTTTTCGCCTTATGGTGCCTGTGTGGGTTTTCACCTATAAGACTCTCTCATTTTACTTTTCTCTCAACCTCCGTCGCCTTATGGTGCCCGTGTGGGTTTTCACCTATAAGACTCTCTCATTTTACTTTCTTTCCTTGTTTGTACCAGAGTGTTATGAACCACTTCATTTGCTTGCCTCAGCATTTTTCTAAGATTGATCGAAAGGTCTTTTTGGTATTAAGGTTAGGAATGGAAAAGGTATTAAAAGCTAAATAGCTTTGGTATGGGTTTAAAATTACAACTCTTGGAATCTTTTCTTATTTCCAATACAATTCCTGCCCCAGTTTCTTGATTGGGGTCTCTTAATATTTCTTTTCCGTGCACATTGTGCATGTTGTGCACCCTATGACCGAGCCGTGAGGCGCCTACGTATCCTTCTTTGAGGAATCAGGTCAAACGTAGTTCACTCCATAATAGTGAAGATTTTTTTTTATTTATTATTATTTTATTGATTCCAAGAGAGGTTAGGAAAGAAACAAGTATGGCTCAAAGGGGAAGCAAATGGTATAGTGTTTGGACAGCAGAATAAATTGCCTTTGTCATTTCAATCTTTGAAATAGTGCTAAATACAAACATTCAAAAGTTATGCATAATATCTCTTTACCGCGTCAGAATTGATTGCCATATCTATGCATTTGCCTTCAATATCTGTTAAACATAGTGCACCATTCGATAATACTCTGGTCACAATGAATGGTCCTTGCCAATTCGGAGCAAATTTGCCTTTTGCTTCAACCTGATGTGGAAGAATGCGTTTCAGCACATGCTGACCTACTTCGAACTTCCGGGGACGCACCTTTTTGTTGTATGCTCTTTCTATTCTTCTTTGATATAATTGACCATGGCATATTGCGGTCAATCGTTTTTCATCAATCAAGTTCAACTGTTCTAAACGGGTTTTGACCCATTCATCATCATCAATCTTTGCTTCGGCGATGATTCGAAGGGAAGGAATCTCAATTTCTGCAGGAATTACCGCTTCAGTGCCGTATACCAACAAATAAGGAGTTGCTCCTACTGAAGTGCGAACAGTAGTGCGGTATCCCAATAATGCAAATGGTAATTTTTCATGCCATTGTTTTGAACCTTCTACCATTTTCCGCAGTATCTTCTTTATGTTTTTGTTGGCTGCTTCTACTGCTCCATTCGCCTTGGGCCGATATGGGGTAGAGTTACGATGTGTAATCTTAAACTGTTGGCATACTTCTTTCATTAAGTTGCTGTTAAGATTAGCACCGTTATCTGTGATGATCACCTTCGGGATTCCGAATCGACATATGATATTTGAGTGGACAAAATCGACCACAACTTTCTTGGTCACTGATTTGAATGTCTTGGCCTCAACCCATTTGGTAAAATAATCAATAGCTACCAGAATGAATCTGTGACCATTGGATGCTGCCGGTTCAATTGGTCCAATCACATCCATGCCCCAAGCAACGAAAGGCCATGGTGCCGACATTGTGTGCAACTCGGATGGTGGAGAATGAATCAAATCTCCGTGTATTTGGCATTGATGACACTTGCGCACAAAATTGATACAATCTCTCTCCATGGTAAGCCAATAGTAACCAGCTCGGAGGATTTTCTTTGCCAACACATATCCACTCATGTGGGGTCCGCAAACTCCTGAATGTACTTCAGACATGACAGTTGTAGCTTGTCTGGCATCTATGCATCTTAATAATCCGAGATCTGGTGTTCTTTTATACAAAACTCCTCCGCTTAAGAAGAATCCATTTGCTAATCGCCTGATGGTCCTCTTTTGATCTCCTGTGGCTTGTGCGGGATATATGCCCATCCTGATATATTCCTTGATGTCGTGGAACCATGGTTCTCCATCAAATTCTTCTTCAACCATATTGCAATAAGCGTGCTGATTGTGGATTTGAATATGTATTGGATCCACATAAGCTTTGTCTGGATGGTGCAACATTGATGCTAGGGTAGCCAATGCATCGGCAACTTCATTATGGATTCTTGGAATATGTTGGAATTCCACTGATTGAAACCGCTGACAAAGATCATGTAGACATTGTCGGTATGGTATGAGCTTCAAATCTCGGGTTTCCCATTCTCCTTGAATTTGATGTACCAAAAGATCCGAATCTCCCATGACTAAGATTTCTCGGATACCCATGTCTGCAGCTAGCCTTAACCCCAAAATGCAAGCTTCATATTCAGCCATATTATTGGTGCAATAAAATCGTAGTTGAGCCGTAACAGGATAGTGATGCCCTGTTTCAGAAATGATTACAGCTCCTATTCCGACTCCTTTCATGTTAGCAGCTCCATCAAAGAAAAGTTTCCAGCCAGGTTTTTCAATTTGCTCCACCTCGTCGATATGCATTGTTTCCTCATCAGGAAAATAAGTCTTCAGCGGCTCATATTCCTCATCGACCGGGTTTTCGGCTAAATGATCGGCCAGTGCTTGAGCCTTCATTGCAGTCCGAGTCACATAGACGATGTCGAATTCTGTGAGCAATATCTGCCACTTTGCAAGTCTTCCTGTTGGCATAGGCTTTTGAAAAATGTATTTCAATGGATCCAACCTAGAAATGAGGTAAGTAGTGTAGGATGACAAATAGTGTTTTAATTTTTGAGCTACCCATGTTAGGGCGCAACATGTCTTTTCCAGATGAGTATACTTAACCTCATAAGCTGTGAACTTCTTGCTAAGGTAGTAGATGGCCTGTTCTTTTCTGCCAGTGAGGTCATGCTGCCCCAATACACAACCAAATGAATTTTCCAAAACCGTCAAGTAAAGAATCAAAGGTCTTCCTGGCTCTGGCGGGACCAACACGGGTGGGTTTGATAAGTACCCTTTTATTTTATCGAACGCTTCCTGACACTCATCGGTCCATTTGACTGCAGCATCCTTTTTTAACAATTTGAAAATTGGCTCGCAGGTTGTTGTGAGCTGAGCAATAAACCTACTGATATAATTTAACCTTCCCAACAAACTCATTACTTCAGTTTTGTTTCTTGGGGGTGGCAGTTCTTGGATGGCTTTGATCTTTGATGGGTCTAGCTCGATGCCTCGTCGACTGACTATGAATCCCAGCAATTTTCCAGATGGAACTCCGAATGCGCACTTGGCAGGGTTAAGCTTGAGGTTGTACCTGCGAAGTCTTAAGAAGAACTTCCTCAAATCCCCAACGTGGTTGGTCTGATGCTTTGATTTTATGATTACATCATCCACGTATACCTCAATTTCCTTGTGTATCATATCATGAAACACTGTGGTCATTGCTCTCATATAGGTTGCTCCGGCGTTCTTCAAACCGAATGGCATTACCCTGTAGCAATAAGTTCCCCATGGTGTGATGAATGCCGTCTTTTCTGCATCTTCTTCATCCATTAGAATTTGATGATATCCGGCATAACAGTCCACGAAAGATCCTATATCATGCTTGGCACAATTGTCGATCAAGATATGGATATTGGGTAATGGGAAATTATCCTTTGGACTTGCTTTGTTGAGATTGCGATAGTCGACGCATACTCTAATTTTGCCGTCTTTCTTTGGCACAGGAACGATATTAGCTAACCAAACAGGATATCGAGTGACTCGAATGACCTTTGCTTCCAATTGTTTGGTGATTTCTTCTTTAATTCTCACACTCATATCAGGCTTGAATTTTCTCAGCCTCTGCTTGACAGGAGGCACCATTGGATCGGTGGGCAATTTGTGGACCACTAAATCAGTGCTCAAGCCCGGCATATCGTCATATGACCATGCAAAAACATCTTTGAATTCTATGAGTGCTTTAATTAAATCCTCTCGGATTTTTGGCTCGAGGTGGACACTTATTTTAGTTTCTCGGACATTACTCGTGTCCCCTATATTGACATCCTCGGTATCATTCAAGTTAGGTTTGATTTTTTCCTCAAAGTGAATTAACTCTTTACTAATCTCTTCAAAAACCTCATCTTCATCATATTCTGATTCATAATCACAATATGTTTCTTGAATTAATATTTCGGAATCAGATTGATTTTTAAGACTGGGCTGAAGATTCCTCATGCATGCCATATCACTAGAGCCAGCATAAAAAGAACTGTACAAAAAAGAAGAAAAAGAAAAGAAAGCTATTAGGAATGATAATAAAAAGGAAACTGCTTTTTATTGGATAATGAAAGATAACAAGGTTTTGCACACTTCAAACCGACTGTAAGATAAACTTTGGGATTACAACCTTGAAATAACCCAAACAAACTGAAAGAAAATCAAAATAAACTACCAAGACTCCTTTCGAATTGGGATAGGAGTGGCTTCCCAATTATTGAGCTTTGTTTTCGGTCCAACGAATTGAACTTCTGCATTGCTACACTCTTCTCTGCTTTCCAACATATTCACATCACCAAACAATTTCTCGAACCTTTCAATTAATTCCTCCTCAGGATTGATCCGGGATTTAGGAATTGTTGTTACCGGGCGATTTTTAGCGCCGGTATTGACAAAAGACTTCGACAGCTGTGGTACTGGTTTTGGAAGAACCCATGCTTGGTGTTTCAACTTCCTGGCCTTTATCACGTCATTGGTGGTAGGTGTGAACCCTAAACCGAATGTTCCCCAGTTCTCGGGGAGAGATACTGGTTGTACAATTCCTTGCAAAGATAAGCCCAGACCTTTGCCGGGTATAAAGCCATTCTTCAGCATTTCATAAGCTACCATGACTGATGTAGAGGATACCTTTGGATTCGCAAGGTATTTTCCTTCTGGAATTTTCTCTACCGACACTGTGTCTGATACTTGGTATACCCATGGTCCTTGGTCAATTTCTGCTCCCTCGACTGGTACAATGGTGCTGTTGTGAGCATTTAAATTTTCTTCTCCATGCACGACTATTTCTTGATGGTCCCATTCAAACTTGACAACCTGATGTAATGTTGACGGGACTGCTTTAGCAGCATGGATCCATGGTCGACCCAACAACAAGTTGTAAGAAACAGTCATGTCCAAAACTTGGAATTCCATGGTGAATTCAACTGGCCCTATAGTTAGTTCCAACACTATGTCGCCAAATGAATCTCTACTTCCACCGTCAAATCCTCGTACGCAGATACTGTTCTTTTGAATCCTCTCCTCTTTAATTTTTAATTTGTTTAAAGTGGAGAGAGGGCATATGTTTGCACTGGACCCATTGTCGACCAATACCCGGGTTACTACGGAGTTTTCACATTTCACGGTGAGGTAAAGAGCTCTGTTGTGCTCGGTACCTTCCACAGGTAATTCATCATCAGCAAATGTAATCCTGTTCGTCTCAAAGATTCTGTTGGCTATTTTGCCCAAATGATTTACAGAGATCTTTTCAGGAACATGAGCTTCATTCAGGATTTTCATCAATGCCAGACGGTGTTCCTCTGAATGGATCAGTAATGACAACAATGAAATTTGAGCGGGGGTCTTCTTTAATTGATCCACAACAGAATAATCATGGAGCTTCATTTTTCTTAAAAACTCCTCCGCCTCTTCTTCCGTCACAGCTTTCTTCGTGGGCATTGGATTGTTTTTAGTTTTTCTCAGCTCTTCGGGAGTAAAACATCTTCCCGAACGAGTCAAGCCTTGTACCTCACACACTTCTTCCTTGATTTCTTTGCCTTTGTACATTACGGTCACCCGTTCATAGTTCCATGGGATGGCTTTGTTGTTGATGATTGGCAGCTGAATTACAGGTGCAATAATAACTCGATCTGTACGTGCTCCTTCCACAATTACGACGGGTTTGTTAGCAACCCCTGGTACTATCACCTTTGTCCTCTCTTGTTTTGCGGCAACTTTGTTCGATGATCCCTCATCGACTATCATAGACGGTTCACCACCATTCTTGTTATGCTTAGACACCGGCTTCTCCTCCATTAACTGCTTATCTGGCTTGGTTTCATGAGACTTGATCATCATGACAGTTTGTGACGGCTTCTTTGTCTCCCCATCAGCTTGTATGATTTCTATCATATTAGCCTCTTGATGGGCTGGCATTGGATTTCTATTGATATTTGGAGCTTCAGGGGTTTGAACCTCGATTTTATTAGTATCAATCAGCTCTTGTATTGCATTTTTCAAATGCCAACATTTCTCCGTTATCATGGCCTGGTGTACCGGAGCAATATTCACAGCTAATGGTGTAATCCAGATTCTTTGGTGGAGGATTGGGTAGCTTGGATTGTATTGGTCTCAACATGTCTAACTGTCTCAGCCTGTGGAACAGACTAGTGTAAGACTCTCCCAATGGAGTGTAAGTTTTCTTTTTCTGTTCCCTTTCTCCCCTGAATGCTGGTCTAGGCCTGAAACCTGGTCCGGGATAAGCTCGGGGGTAGGTATTTGGTGTGACAGGAGCACGCCAATTGGTGTGAACAGGTGGCTGATTGTATGCTTGAGCGTGGTTAATGGCGAAATGAGGCTCTGAAGGGTGATAGTAATGTTGGGATGAATCATGGTGGTAAGCTGATTGGCGAGGTCGTTGCTGATTATAGTAAAGCGGTGAACCCCTGGGTCCTGGCCAAATTCCTGAATCAACTACGGTTGCTTCCTCCCTCTTCTTTCTTCCGATTCCTCCTACCCCGCCTTGAATAGCTTGAGTAGTTGCCTTAATTGCTGAATAGCTCATGATTTTGTTTGTCTTGAGGCCTTCTTCTACCATACCTCCCATCTTCACTACCTCGTTGAATGATTTTCCAACCGCTGAAACCAAGTGGGCGTAGTAAGTTGGTTCCAAGGCTTGGAGGAAGTAGTCTACCATTTCGCTCTCCTTCATAGGAGGATCCACTCTTGCTGCCTGTTCTCTCCACCGAAAACCATACTCTCTGAAACTTTCATTGTGTTTCTTCTCAAATTTGGTCAAAGATAATCGATCTGGGATGATTTCCAGATTGTATTGGAAATGGTATGCGAATGCCTGTGCCAGGTCATCCCAGGTGTACCATCTTCCATGGTCTTGGCGTGTATACCACTCCAAAGCTGATCCGCTTAGACTTTGACTGAAGTAAGCCATCAATAATTCATCCTTTCCCCCAGCTCCTCGCATCTTGCTACAGAAACCCCTTAAGTGGGCTACTGGGTCGCCGTGCCCGCTGTATAGGTCAAATTTGGGCATCTTGAAGCCAAATGGCAATTGTACATTAGGGAATAAGCATAAATCTTTGTAGGCTACACTGACTTGCCCACCTAATCCTCGCATGTCTCGGAACGACTGTTCTAGACTTTTGACCTTCCTGAACATCTCTTCTTGTTCAGCATTTTTGGCTGGCTTGTCAATTTCGGTTGGGAGATCAAACCGAGGAGCAGGTGAATTGATTTCGGAGGCTTTGAAGGTGGGCTCCGGGGGGTAATATTGGTTGTCTTGGGCCTGAAATGTAGGCTCACTAGGAGATTTGTGAAATGTAGCAGGGGGAGGTGCTACAAAAACAGGAGTCATAGGTGGAGGAAGGTACGGAACTGGTTTTGGAGGTGGAGACTGTGGTGTCTGAGAGGTGGTGCCTCGGTAGTGCTGATAAATGGGGAAACTTGGGGATAATTCAGTGGTGATATTATCCTGAGTTTGGATTATTGATGGAGCAGGGTTATTTGGGTAAGATGGGGGCAACTGTCCTGTAGACCAAGCTTGGTACATTTCTGCCATTTGCTGCTTGAGCTTAAGCATTTCTTCTTTCATTTTCCCGACATCCATCTCTTCTATCTCCATACTTGTGTCAACATCTGGGATAGACATACTTTCGGGTATTGGTCCTTTTGATCTTGTGTGATAGTGATAATATGCCAGTATACTCTTTAGAGAAACTAACTGGTTGAATTCTGAAAATGGACAAACTTGTTAGTTTTGAGAGTTTAACACATATATAATCACACGTTGAGATGCAATGCTCCTAGACAAATAATCCCTTTCTATTATGCATTCGCTCGGTTGCTTGTATCGTCCCAGCTTTATTGAAATTGAAAAATTGTCATTCGCTTTTATTTACTATAGATATCTTTATCGTGGTGGTCGACTCTTAGAGATTGCCTATGTATTATGTCAAACATGAATCAGACCTTGCGTAGTTCGGACCAAAGTCAATCATGTTTATTTATTACACAAAGATGGAATTACATTCGAAAACTTTAAGAAAATAGCTTGAAACACACACACTTAAATCAGAATAAAAGATACAATTCATAACATCTCACAAAATGCCCCACTTTCCACTTTTGTTCTCTAATATTGGATTATCTGCTCAATGTGGGGCTTGACCTGGATGGCCTCCCAGCGTACGATACATCCTTTCCAACTCTATTGCTAGATGACGAGCAAAAGTGGGCGCATGCTCTGTAAACCTTTCATAATCCATTCCTTGGCAGTTTACATAACTTTGAGATGTGAAGACTGCCAAGTCGTGGACTTGTGCCCTGAAACCTTGGAGACGTTGGTCTTGGTCTTGCAATTGCTGCTGACGAGTGGTGGCTATGTCTCTGACACGGTTTTCACGATCTAAAGCTGATTCTAATAGAGCTCGGAGTCTGGCCTGCTCTAATCTTGCTTGTGATCTTTCCCTGTCGAGGTCTGCTTGTTGGTATTCTCTGTTGCATCTTCTTGCCTCTTCTAGTTGTGCACGAAGCTGGTCTTCTGATCGCATCCAATAGTCTTTTTCCTTCTTGAATTGAGCCTTGTCTTTTTCGGATTGCCTATCCTGGCGTTCCTTGTTAGATCTGGCTTCTTCATTTAATTGTTGGATCCTTTCTTTTGCTTTGCTCAATGCCCTTTCGTTTTCTGCAAGAATGGAGTCAAAATCTTGCATTTTTTCGAAGAGATTGGCGATGGTTTTTTGATCTTTCCAGCTTCTCTTTGGCGTTTCAGAGACTCTTTTCATTTTTTGGAATCGAGCATGAAGATTTTCATTCTCACAAGCTAGACTCTTTTTCTCGCCTTTGGCTTCTTGTTCTTGCAAATCTTTCTCCAAACTGAGGCTTCTTAGATTTTCTTTTAGGGCATGGATAGTGGCTTTGTACCCTTTTTCTTTTTCTCCCCAGATTAACCGCTCTTGGATTTTATCATTGAAATTTTGAACATGGGGTCTTTTTGTTGGCCTTTTTAGCTCAGGTTCCGGTACATCATCCACGCGGGACCGCTTTTCGAACCACCTTGCATATCCAGGATTTATCTCACCCTTGGTAGCGTCTAGGACTTGAGTATCACTTTTCAAGTATCGGCACCCATTCCACATCTGCTGAAGTAGAGCTTCGGGAATAGTGGCTTCTGGGTGTAATTCGATTACTTGCATACTCAAATCTTCCTCATCAGGAACTATTTGATATCTCCCTAGTTGCCTTAGGACTCTTAGTGGTGCATATGGCTGAATGCTTCTCAATCCCAATAGTAGTAGATAACTATTTGAGGTTGACATATGTATTACTTCTCTCATCGGGAGCCATCCCAGAGTCCATTCAATTTGATTTGCCGTTAAAGCCTTTAGATGAGATACCCATGCTTCTATCCCTTCTGGAGCTTGGTAATTTTTTGTTCTTTCCTCATAGCTCTCGATGCAATTAGCTCTGTTCGACCCATACTGTATGATCTTGGGTTGTTGTTGGAGATGTTCAATCACCCACATTTGCAACAAAATTTTGCATCCTTCGAAAACCTTCGCCCCTGATTTGCATAAAGTCAAAGCCCGATAAATATCTGACAGAATGATGGGGACAAGGGTGTGATTTTCTTTAGTGGTGAGGATTTGCACAATTTTTGCGGTGCGAATATCAATTGTTCGCTCTTTATTTGGGAAGACCATGACTCCTAGAAAAGCCACCATGAAAGCAAATCGTCGGTGTATCTGCCAAGTGTCTTTGTTTTGCTTATTAGTAAGGCCTTTCTCATGAATTTCGAACCCATCTGACTTTCCAAATCTGGAATACAAAAAGTTGAAGGAACAACATCCATTGATGACATTGCTTTTCCTGATTTGACTGCTGATGTTCAGAAGACCGAAGAATCGATGTATTGAAGGAGCCTTTGTGAATATCAAGCTTTGATTTCTTAAACTTCCGTCAAAACCAACATAGCCAGCTACCTCCTCTAATGTAGGAGTAAGCTCGAAGTCAGAGAAACGGAAAACATTGTGAACAGGGTCCCAGAAAGTTACTAATGCCGTAATCAGATCATCCCGAGGCTCAACTTTCATAATGTCCGTGAGATTTCCCAAATGCTTGACGACCCATTTTTGACCGTCTTCGCCCAAATCATACCACCACATTTGAAGCTGACATAGAAATTCCTCCGTACTTGTGGATGAGGGGCTTTGTGTGGTGCTCATTTTGTATCTGAAATTTAATTTTAATAAAGTCAAAATTTATTTTGGGAAAATTTATACTAAAATTTATTTTCGAATTTTTTTTTTTATTAAATATTTTTATTTCAAAATTTAAAACTATTTTTTTTTCGAAAATTTTAAAACAACCCATTTTATTCCTTGCTTCTTACCATGATTTTATTTAAGCTGGTCAACAAGCATGTTTGAGGCAAATGAATGCACAAGTAGCAAGTAGGATGCATCATGATGGTCTTTTAATTTTGGGTTCACCTGTCCTAGACAGACCCAACCCCTGTGTTGAGTCTCCAAGGGCAAATGCATATGATGCAAATATTCGTTCCTACTAGGGATCCGGTACATGGCTGAGTTATTCTAAGTGTAAAACCTTAGGTTGATTGTTCTAAACCTGGCTTACCCAAACGGACAGTTTGAGCCGAAGTGGGGGTAACGTACAGGGAGCACGAAAGTCTGCCCGGCCTAGTTACTTGTCCCAACTCCGTCTTATTTGGTATGACTTTAACAGAAAGGTGGGTCACGCGCACGTGTACACCATAAATTCAGAAGACTCAGAAAGAAGGGGGTTTCGTAGCAGTTGTATATATTCACAATTCAAATAATATTAAAGCGGTAAAAAAACATTTAGCATATTAGCATATAAACAGTTGAAAATTATATAGTAAGTAAAGCCAATAAAACAGATATTTTAAGCTCGAATTCTTTAAACCCTGAACCAATGGTTCTGGGTTACGGCAACATTTTCATTCCCCAGCAGAGTCGCCAGAGCTGTCGCACCTCCTTTTTCCCGCGCCCGCGGGGCGCGTGGGGAGTTTTCTCCAATTAAAGGACAGTCGAAACGGGATTTGTTTATTTGTTTCAGAGTCGCCACCTGGGAATTTTGAGGCGTCCCAAGTCACCAATTATAATCCCTGAATCGAGGAGAATATGACTCTGTTTATTTTTCTGCGAACCAAAAATCCTGAGTAAGGAATTCTGTTAATCCGGAAGAAGGTGTTAGGCATTCCCGAATTCCGTGGTTCTAGCACGGTCGCTTAACTGTTTTTATTATTGGCTTAATCATCTTGATTTTATTAAATATATTGATGTTATCTGATTTTACTACCGCTTATACTTATCGTGATTAAGGACCCTTCTTCGAATCGAATTACGCGTACGTATATTCGTGTTACAAATTTAAAAATGCGGAATTGTGTCACGCGTACGTGTACACAATAATTTTTTGATAATATTTTAAGCAATCATTTTTTCCGAGATTGTGTTGAATCAAGAATATTTATTTTTATTGAATAGTGAACCGTACATCTCGGGTTTTTATGAAATTGATTTAACGTCTTTGGATAAATCCTTTTACTAAATATTTGTTCGAAATTGCGCGTACGCATAATCCGAATTTTTGCTTCTAAAATATAATCAAGGTACGCGAACGTATCCCTAATTGCGCAAAAATATTTGCAATGATATTAAGGATTTTTCCACAAATTATTCATACATTTTTATATGAAACTCATGACAAATTCCCATTTAAGGTTTCAAAGAACTTACAATATTAAATGTTGACCGTTGATTATATTTTCCGAATATAAATAATTTATTCCAACTGTTCAAATTCAAAGGACATAATAAAAATATGATTAATACTATCTTTTTAAAAAAATATATGACGTATATATATATATATACATGCCGAAGAATAAATGGCATATGGAACTAAAAATAAATAATTCATAAAGGGAAGGAAATATTTTCGAGAATTTTCATTGTTTACTTAATACAAATTCTATTTCTAATTATCAAAGATGTAAAATGTGGCAATCTATGCTTGTACATCTCTTTTCATTCTCATACACTCACTTTTAATCTAATAGGCCTAATTACTTGTTCACTTTGTTTTATGAAAGTAGATAAGCATCGAATTTGTAGAAAGGGAATTATTATGCAAGTTAATTTAACAAAGTTACATTACATGCAACCCGACTATTTGGCGTAAGCATTCATAACGTTCTGTCATCATGACGAGCTATACCAACTTACTTTACTCATATGATTATACCTGTCATCATACCATATAATAACTTATACCAATCTAAACAAAATCATACTCATTACAAAATATTCTACTAATGTAACTTCTTTATCTTTGCATTTAGCTAATAGTGTTAAGGGATGCAATCAATGGTCCATTTTTATGCCTTATTCCCTGTCTTGACAATTCATGTATATCTATACCAATGAGATTTCGGAATAGCTAACATTATTACAAAACTTTATATGAATTTTAAAATAAGACAATTTAACTCATAGCTATCAAATTGAATTCACTATTAGTTACTAACGTAAAAATGAAATTAGAACTAATGAACTTGGACAATTGGAAAATAACATTTCAATTCAAACTTCATTGACGGGTCATGCTGAAATCTCTTTCCAACTTAAAATTTAAAAGACATATACCTGAAAATGGAGGTAGAAGAAGTAAGTTTCAGCAGTTACAGCAGTAACAAATTCAGTAGAATATACTGATAACACAGTAAATCTGATCAAGAATAGGATTCGAAGAGCCCAGATGCACAGTAAGATACTTTGAAAGACACTTCAGATTTTAACTGAACAGTGGAATCACACAAAGTTGAACAGATTCATCACAAGAACAATATTGCAGATTTCAGCTTTTCTTCAGTTACAAATTCAGTTTGTTTCTGATTTTTCTGTTTCTGATGCTGTATCTGTGTGTGAGTGTATATGTGAGTGTTCTATTTTCGGTTTCCTTTCTTTAAAATCTCAGCCCTCAAAATCTCTTAAAGATTATCTCTTAAAAATTCTCTCTGCCTTTCTTTTTCTTTCTTAGAATCTTCCTTCTGAAAAATTCTGCCTTAAGAAATTCTCTATGAAAATTCTGTTTTTTTTTTTCAAAATTTTGTTTTTCTCTCTTAAAATTCTCTCTTTCTCACTCAAAATTCTGTTAAAATTCTCTGTGTGAACTGTCTGTCCAGCTCCTGTATTTATACAGGTCTGGTCCTAGGCAATTTAAGTGTTTCTTGGACCCCCTTCTTCTTTAAAAAAAAAACAGAAAATCCCATTATGTAAAACCTTTTCCCTGATTTTCAGCAGCCCATTATCCCTTGTTCCCCATTAGTATCATTAACTAATAGCCACTAACATTACATTATAATATACTAGTACTAACACCCTGTTTTTTACTGCTCATTCCCAGAAATGCCCCTGAAATCTTGATGCTATTACTGAAAAATCAGAACCTATAACAAAACAGATTCTAAAATCTGTACAAACTTAGTTATCTCCTGATTTACAGCTATAACCAATCCTATTAACTTCCTAACACAATTGCATTTGACCAACTTTTGCAAACTTGAATTCAAACTGGACATTACAGCAATATTATACTGAATTCAGAACTAACAACATATTACTGCAATTATCAAAACAATTCAGACTGGACTTAATACTGAACTAGAATCAAACACACACAGGATCATTGTCAATACTGACAATGTCCTGAAACTTTAATGTTCAGACAATAACATATACAACATACATTTGAATTCACTGATTCACAGACAATCATGATTTAATTGACGATCATTAATCAATTGACTATTTACAACATTTGTCAATAATTAGTCCAAACAATAGAATCAGACTGTTTCAGTCAACATTTTCAGAAACGAAAAATTCGTAATATAACTAATCGACGAACTTAATCGAGTCGATTACACACATTGTAAACAATCACAAACAATAGAAACTATTCACATTCGGATCAAGTAAATAGGTAGGAGACAGAAATGACAGAATTGATCAAAACGAATATGAAAAACTAAAAAAGCTATTAAAACAGACAACAATACACGTAGAATACACAAAAGAAATAGAAAAAATACCTCTGAATCTTCACTCGAACTCAACTTGGATTTGGACCTTTTTGTTTGAAATCAAACTGACCTTAGTCGAAGTATTTTCCACTGAAAATACTTCGACTAAGGTCGATTAAACCTCAATCTTCATTTAATAGGCACAGAATCCGGAAGTTTGGTATTTTTAGGGTTCTTAAAAACACGATTTGGAATTTAACCATTTCTGGTCAGATTCGAGAAGAACCAAAGATATTCTAGGCACGAGGGAGGCCAGGAGGGTAACTGGTGTGAGTTTGAAACAGATCTGGGTAAATTTTTGTTTGGTCCGAATTTTCAAAAGAAGATTCGAGAAGTTCCGAACGGATTCGAACCTAACAACCAACAGATCCATACTCAGGATGACTAGGGGAAGCCATGGTGTTAATTTGGGGCTGATTGGTTTAGATCAAGTTTTCAGGCCAACCTTCGATTTAAGATTCGAAGAGTTGTGGCCTGATTCGAAGGAAACTAAGGTTGGATTCGTGTAGGGGAGGTTCAGGAGGTCCTAGGGTGTTAAGTTGGTGACCGGCGGCGTTGATGCCGCCGGGTTTCAGGCGAAGGGGAATAGGGGCGGCTAGGGTTAGGGGTCTGTTTAGAACGATGATGAACAGGAGCGGAGAGGGGGGGTGTTCAGTTAGGGGCTGGGTAAGGTTTGGGATTTATATAGGGGTAGGGTGGATTGGTATCGTCCATTGGATCAATTAGAATGGAGGGCTAGGATCTATTCACTTAACCAAACGGTGTCGTTTGGTTTAAGTTAGGGGGACGGGTTGAACCGGGGCAGTGGGTCGGGTAAGGGTCTTGGGTTAGGGTGATGAGATCTTGGCCGTTGGTTGTATTTAATCCAACGGCCCTTGATAAGGGTGACCAAACGACGTCGTTTGATTCTGCTTGAATTGGACCGGACATGGGGCTGTTGGGATTGGGCTTGTGAAGGGAATTAATTGATTTGGGCCTGGATTTTAATCCAGGTCCAATCTTTTACTAGTATGTTTTTTTTTTATTTTTCAATTAATTCATTTTCTAATTTAAAAAAAATTATAAAACCATTTTAACTTCACAAAAATATATTAATTACTCTATAACCATTATTTAACACATAGACAAAAACATCAATCACACAGTGAAACATTTAAAATAGAACCAATGCGTATTTTTTGCGATTTTATTTAAATTATCTCTTAAATGCATAATTAAATCCTATATGCATGCAATATGTATTTTACTTTATTTTTATTTTATTATGACAAATATAAACATTTACGGACATAATACAAATATTTAACACCACGCAAATTCACAAATTACACAGTAAAATATATTTATTTTGATTTATTTTGGAGCAATTTTTCGTAATGCAAAAATCACGTGCTCACAGCAATAGTTTAGGAGAACAGGTTAATCGACAGTTGCACGACATCAACCTTCGTGTTTTTACTCTCGTTCTCACCAAAACAATCATATAAGGTACACGGCATTAACCTTCGTGCTCTTCCTCACATAAACTCTCATATCAAGGCACAGAATGACCCTTCGTGCATAAATATTCAAAACATGGCACGAAATGACCCTTCGTGCATAATATTCAAAACATGGCACGGAATGACCCTTCGTGCATAATTATTCAAAACATGGCATGGAATAACCCTTCGTGCATAATTATTCAAAACATGGCACGGAATGACCCTTCGTGCATAATTATTCAAAACATGGCACGGAATGACCCTTCGTGCTTTTACACTCTTTCCTCACAATAACAAACAATGCACGACATCACCCTTCGTGCTTTATCGCTCTTCCTCACCCAAAAACAATCACAAACAAAGAGGGGCAAGGGAGTGAATAAATAATGATAGGAAATCCCGGCAAGGGAATACAATTAAACAACTAAATCCCGGCAAGGGAGCACAATTAAACAGTCAAAGCCCGGCAAGGGAACAATATCAATAATCTCAGCATCCCGGCAAGGGAGATAATTAACAAAACGGCAAACATCCCGTCAAGGGAACAATTCAATAATTCTTTCTCTTTCTTTCACTTTTGCCTCTTATCTCACTTTACCACCTGAGCCAACGCTTCAAAGGGGTTCAATCATTTCATATACTTTCACGCTTTATAATATACTCGAGCCAATGCTCCAAGAATGTACAAATCATAATTCTTCCTCAAGCTCTTCACATTATATGAAATTTATCAATTTAACAAGGAAGATGTATCACAAAATCCGAATAACCACAAATAAGACTCACGGTCATGCTAGACTCCGGTGTATAGATACTCGTCACCATGTCTATACACCATACTCAACAATTAGCAAATAGCAAACAACACTCTAATCCTATTCCCTCAAGCCAAAGTTAGAACAAACATTTACCTCGGTCCAAAGATTAGCAATCAACCCTCAAATACCGCCTTTCCTTTATAATCCGACTCCGAAACAACGATATCAAGGCATAATTAATTCAATAATATCAATAAAGACTCGATAACAAAATCCCATAGCTTAGATATGAAGTTCCTAGCATTCTTCCAAAAATACCAAAATTCGACCCCGGGCCCACATGATCCAAACACGAGGCTCGGACCAAAACCCGAATACCCATAACCCCACGAGTTCAAATATATAATTTATTTTAAGATTCGACCCCAAATTGAGGTTGAATCACTCAAAATTCCCAAAAACCTAACTCTACCCAAAACCCCTAATTTCTACTCTAAATTACATGTTTTAGGCTTAGGAATTCAATAGACATTGATGGAAAAATGAAGAAAACGAGTTAAAATTTACTAACCCAAGAAGTCTTGGTGAAGAAGTGCTCAAAAATTCGCTCAAAAGCTGTGGAGAAGAAGAACTCGTGTGAAATATGGACTAAACCTCGTCACTGTTCTATTTTGGGTATTTAAAATCGCTGGGCAAAAATGCCCTATGCGATCGCGAAGAAGGTAATGCGATCGCATAAGGTAAGGGGAAGCTGGTCATTGCGATCGCGGAAGGGCTGATGCGAACGCATAAAAGAAAAGGCTATGCATTCCAGGCTTGGACTTAATGATACGCGAACGCGGATTTAAGGTTGCGTTCGCATTGAAGGATCGGGCTAAGCTATGCGATCGCGGATGAATCTATGCATTCGAATAGAACAAATATGGGCACCTGAAGGATTACTCTATGCGATCACAATGCTACCTATGCGATCGCATAAAACTAGATACCAAAACACCAGAACTGAAACTTCTACAACTTTTCTAAGGCCAAAACCACTCTGAAACACTTCTGAAACACTCCCGAGCCCTCGGGGCTCCTAACCAAACACACACACTAACTCAACAACATCCTACGAACTTAACCATGCGATTAAATCGCCAAAATAACATCATAAACGAGGAATCAAACCTCAAAATCATCACTTTTTCATCAAACTTCATAAACTTTCAAACTTAGAGTTTTAGGTCCGAAATACGTCAAATGACGTCCGATTTCAACCAAATTTTACAGAAAGTGGTTAAACCACATATAAGACCTGTACCGAGCGCCGGAACCAAAATACGGGCCCGATACCAACACTTTCTAATACATTTTCATTTCAAATTGCCAAATAAATTTCAGAAAAATAATTTCTTTTAAAAAATTATTTCTCGGCCTCGGGACCTCGGATTTCGATTCTGGGCATACGCCTGAGTCCCATATTTTTCTACGGACCCTCCGGGACCGTCAAATCACGGGTCCGGGTCTGTTTACCCAAAATATTGACCAAAGTCAACTTTAACCATTTTAAAGCCACAATTTATCAAATTTTACATAATTTAACACATAAGCTTTTCCGGCTACGCGCCCGGACTGTGCACGCAAATCGAGGCAATTAAAGGTGAGGTTTTCAAGGCCTCGAAAGCACGGAAAAGGGAGAAAACCGGTGATGACCCTTTGGGTCGTCACAGTTTATCATCGGACGATTATTCTTTCCAAAGATTTATTTACAAGAGCATATTTTTTATAATACTAACCGAAAGCATGTCAAGCATTTTTAAGGCTCTAGTAGATGATCGAGTTGTAAATGAGTATAATGGAGAATTTACCTTATCTTCACATTCCAAATAATGCGAAGCAAAGAGAAAATTAGTAAGTCCAACGATCGATTAAGGTACCAAGGTATGACCAGCTCTCTATTGCATCTTTATGATAAATATTTTGGTATACCTGATCCCATAATATTTATTTATAGTGTCACAAAAGATCTTTGGTTGATTCTAAATCATGGATTACTGCATGCAAGAACTAATTGCTGTGATTTAGTAGAGTATTTTCAGATGCAAACCTTGCAGGCAACAAAGTGGAATGAAATAAAAATGGGATGGAGATTTTTTATATTCTCATGTCATGAAAAGGATAACAACTTTCATGAGAATGATCCCATATCCTTCTTTTTGGTGATATAAATATATGACCATTTCTTGACTCTTGTATGCATTATTATGTTGTAATCTTTCTAAGAGTTTTAAGTCTTTGCTCAAATTTCTCTTGAAAGTTTAACATGTTAGGATATCAAAAGTTTCTTAATCTTTCTAAATCATCGAGTGTTTTTCAAGTGACTATGTGTTATTACACTGTCTTATATGCTAAATGATGTTTTGAAAAATCAAGTATTCTGTGAGTTTTTTAATCTCTGCTAAGCTTTCAATCATGTGAAATGATGTTCTTCTGTGGTCTACAATTCTTTTTGTCTACCTACAACGACAGTTCAATATTTTTTTAGCTTTGGGTTAATACTTTGGATATTTTGGTCGGATTAAAGCTGTTAACTAGCTTAAAATTTTGTTTAAAGGGAATCATTACTACATATTTTTTATAACTCCCTGGATGATTATAAGTTATAGTTATACTTTACTTGCATATTCCCTTCACCTTTTTGATGATGCCAAAAGGGGGAGAAAGTAATGTGTACAAAAGTTCGAAAAAGGTAGAATGTATGGAGACAGGGGGAGCATGACGAAGGAACACTTAGAGTAATGGGGAGCCTTTACGTGGCATGACGTCTATGCATGAAAGAGAAAGCTTGACATTTCAGGGAAGTAATCTTTACTGTACTTTAATTAAGTCTTTGATTAAATGTTCTTATTTTGTACTCAATGGTTTGCCATCATCAAAAAGGAAGAGATTGTTAGCTTCAAGGTTTTCACGTATTAATTTTGATGATAACAAACCAAAAAAACTATTAATCAAAGAACATTTACTTGTGATAATTTTATTCTTGTACAAGAAAGAAAATATTGGTAAAGATCCAAACAAATATGGGAAAGAGAATATCATGTGAAGAATTCATCAAGGAAGATTATTTTTAGAGATATAATTTAGAAGGAATAATCTCTGAAAGTGAAATTTCAAATATTGAATGGCTTACTACAATATCAGAAGAAGAATCTATGGAACTTATGGATGGAAAGCTTTTCAACATCTCGAAAGGAAAGTTGCTAAAATCATGGAGAAGATCTATTATTTTACGGAAGGAAGATACTACATGGAAAAGATACTACAAGACCAAGGAAGAATATATTTTCTATGGAAAGAAAATATATTATGAATGTAGTACAATTTATATTATGGAAAGATATTATTTTCCAAGATCAAGAAAGGAATTTTTTCAATATAATGGGAGAAGAATATATTTTCTATGGAAAGAAAATATATTATGGGTCAAATTTGACCTCAAAAATGGAGTCAAATTTATGTTTATAATGTATAGATGGGAGTCAAATTTATGTTTATAGGACTCCATATTTGTTAGTTTACAGAATATCCAAATGCTAGTTTCTATACTTTTGATTTTTCTCTCTCAATATATACTCTCTAGAATTACAGATTTTTTAAGTACCCAAACCTTAAGATGCTATTGTTTATATAAAGCGTTTGGCAAAACTAGCTACACTATTTTCCGCAAACTCCTTACTTAACTTTGTGCGGAGGAAGGATGGGATTGCTCTTCCCTTAACCAAAGATCTCAGGTTCGAGCCTTGAGTATAGAAAAATCCTTGGTAGAGAGCGTTTCCCCCTGAATGAGGTCCTACGCAGCGCAAATCCAAATATAATCAAGCTCCAATCAAATATCCAAATTCCTATTAGAACTTTTCTAATTAAAGAGAGAAAGAAAATATATACTATTTGAAAAGATGCATGTACGGAATCTTGTTTTAGAGCCTACTATTAGCGGCGTGTTAGCAATTTCACTGCTGTTAGAAGTTGTTGGAGAAATGGAATGAACACCTCGATAGTCTCGCTATTTGTCATCTTCTTTGTGCGAATTAGGATCCCATGCCATCAATGTCACATAAAACGGTTACTCATTAATTAATTCCCTAGTAAAATATGAGACGCCAATTACTTTGGAGTGCCGAGCAATGAGCTATTGAGAAAGACTGAGTGACTGTTCCCTAAGAGGTTGTATTTGCTTTCATTGTTATTGCATATAGCTGTTATATATCATTGTTTGAAACTTCTGGGAGATACTATATCCGATTTTTACTTGAACTTGGCTTGTATAAATTGATTTGACTTAAATTGCCGGATTTAAAAGTATGCCTACTTTTTCTCGTTGAGATTATTGAAATTTAACTATGACTGTGTCGTTCGTCATTATCTTCAGTTCTTCATTTAGTCTTTGTTACCTACTGAGTTGGTTGTACTCACGCTACACTTTGCACTTTGTGTGCAAATCCAGGTGTTTTCGGACACGGTGGGTGTTGATATTGCGCACAGTTGATCTTTGGAGACTACGAGGTAGCTGCCCGGCGTTCGCAGTCCTTATTTCTCCATCCTTATCTTTTCTTTTATTGTATTTAGATCCAGACTTTCGCGGTCATTACTTTTCTAGATTAATGATGTATAGATGCTCATGAGCTCAATGACACCCGATTTGAGAATTTTTCGCATTTATGTTTTGGATTTTTATCCGTTTATGCAAATTTTTGCTATTTAAAAACTACTTTGATTCGTTTTCTGTCAATTGTTGGGATTACTAAACAATATATCAAATTTGCATATGCCACATCCAGATAATCAATAAAACAGAATCCCACCTTTATTATATGCTCTTTCCCCCTGTCTCGAAAGATGGTTAGAAGTGAAATTTTTTTACTTTAAGCCTCACACAATGATAAAAAAAAAAGTCTTATGCAACTTGGCATATGCAAATGTCTACGGAGTACTGTGTATTTTCTTTTCCAGAGGTCTCTTGAAAAATTAGTTGTTATGTTAGGCATTGCTTGTAACTCTCAGTCGACCTTTTTATTAGCTTAATAATATTATATATTTGTTAGGGAAAAAACACATTTTATCTGTGGACTATGCGCGCGGTTAAGGGTGGTTATTTGTCTTACTGTGAATGGGGTACCTATTGCATTTATGATGAAAGTTTAAGGTGGTTGTTTGGAATTTACTGTACTTTAGGGACTTCTTTTTCTGTACTTTACGGACCTATTCGAATGACGTACTATATTAACTGTGTAATTATGAGTGTTTTTCGCGAAACAAAAAGAAAGAAAAAAATATGAGTGTTTTTTGAGCTTGTGTGTATAACCAGAGGCGAACCTATGTGGTGAGTTGAGGAGTCACGTGACCCCGTTGGTCTCGGTAAAAACTCTGTATATACATATTATATATATTTATACATATATATGAGACTCTTTAAATATTTTAAGTGTGCCTCCAAAAACAAAGAGGCGGATGGAAGAAGTGGTTGCTTTGGGGCCTTAAATTCCCAACTTTGCTGGGGACGTATGTTCGAGATCCCCTTTGGCCCTTTAGATTCTTTTTTTTCCTCCTTTCTATTTTTATTCTTTGAGTACAATATAATTTATATATAATAGCAAATTGCTTTATCTTTTACTTTTATCTCTTTTTTTTGAATTCAATTATAATTGAGTACTAATATATAATAGTTAACTTAATTAATATTTTAGTTCTTTGATTACAATATAATTTATATTTAATAGCAAATTATTTTTTTTTACTTTTATCTTTTTTTTTTATTTCATTTATAGTTTAGTACTAATACACAATAGTCAACTTAATTAATTTTATTCCTTCTCTTCCCATAGCACCCATTTTACGAAGAAATCTCTTTTTCTCATATATATATATATATATGTGTGTGTGTGTGTGTGTGTGTGTGTGTGTGTGTTCGGTATTTTTTTTCTTCTTTAAAATATTATAGCTGATAATTAGCATACAGTGGTGCCCTCATCGCGCTCAAATTCTGAGTCCGCTTCTATGGATAACAACCATAAATTTAAGTACTCATCATTGTCTCAAACAAAGTCACCACAATATGAAGTAAAGATAAATATAATACAAAGAGGTTCCTTTGCGTAAACCTACAGAAAGGACAAATAATATAACGCACAGAAACGGGAACAATGAAATATAAGTTAGATATATTTATTGGTAGCAAAATGATCAAAAGAAAATAGTTAACCACCTATCTATCTATCTATCTATCTATCTATCTATACTATATTAAAAGCACGGAGACCCTTAGCGAAATGTCGTTTAACTTTTTTACCCTTTTAAAATAGAGTTTGCATTATATAAAATAGTCATTTGATTATTTACCTAATATATTTAGGATCTTATAATCACGTAAAATTTTGTATATTAAATCTTGCCTTATTTAAAATACTACTCTATAAAAAGTTCAAATATTTAGGACTTTAAAGTAATTACTATTATAACTAATACAAATCTTTCCAAACATGAGTTGTCGAAACATGAGTTGTCGACATAAAAATGTAAAGTTTACATGGAAACTTTACCTCATTAATATGGTGGTAAAACTAGAGCATCTTTATGAGATATATTTTAAAATTCAAGTTTATGTTATATTCAACTCGATTATATGTATGATTGATATTATTTGGTTGACTATTTAAATGATTGATTCATGGGTAAAATACTAGCACTTCAATCCAAATTAGAATATATTGAACTTTCTGATAAGTTTATTCATTCATATATTAATATTTATTTTACAAATTGAAACTAGATAAAAAGGGAAAAAAATCAGATTTATATAATTATAAAACCAAACAAAAAGCATTATTCAATTGGATTAAAATAAAATTCCACAAAAATTATATAGTGTTGAATTTAGTCTCAAAATTTTTTTGAATCGCAATACCTTGAAAGTTATGAATACCAATATCAAGCTACTTTAAGAAATAAAAAACTAATGTAAACATATAAATCTTATAAATTTATTTAATATTTCAACTAAATCTTGCGATCCTTTTCTTATTTTAATCATGTGATATAGTAATTTTATAAAAGAAAATTAATACCAAAATTGAAACTAGATAAAAAGGGAAAAATCGAATTTATATAATTATAAAACCAAACAAAAAGCACGATTCAGTTGGATTAAAATAAAATACCACAAAAATTATATAGTGTTGGATTTAGTCTCAAAATTCTTTTGAATCGTAATACCTTGAAAGTTACGAATACCAATTCCAAGCTACTTTATGAAATTTAAAAACTAATGTAAACATGTACATCTTATAAATTTATTTAATATTTCAACTAAATCTTGCGTATTAGATCCTTTCCTTATTTTAATCATGTGATATAGTAATTTTATAAAAGAAAATTAATACCAAAAATGAAAATTTTCATAGAGAATAAGTAAAAACATAACTATTACTCGTTGTAAGTTTGAATTATTCGTTGTATAAAATTGTAATCAATTAGTTTTATATAATTTAATTATCTTTAAATAAAAAATGCAAGTGAAAAAAAAATATGATAAGTATGCAGTAGATAATCCTAATACTTCTAGATTAAAAGTGAATCTGATAGGAAGTCCCTAAAGTACAGTAAATTAAAAGTAGGATTCACTTTAATTATGATACAACTACAGTATACTTATTCTAATATTTCGGCGGGAAAGCCGATATACCTTAGATTAACGTTTTCAGATTTTCTTTCTACTAGGAAATCACTTAACTTCAACATTTTATGTTTTTCTATTTTGTTTAAATTTTTATTTTGTGAAAATAAATCATAACCACATTGCATATAGTCAGCAACTAAGTTTTTGAGCTTCGAAAATGTTCTTACCAATTAAAAGTATTGGGTTGACTTTTATATTCATTAAGTTAAATTTTACACTAAACATAATAATTATTCAATTATTTTCCAATTTAATGGTAGTCTAGACTCATAAGACTTTATTTGTTTCAAACTACCTCTACTCCCTTATAGATGTCCGCGCATGACTTTTTAAACTGATATTATACACCTTGAATTTTTTTCAATCTAGACTTAAAAGTGTGATGAAAGTAAATTTTGTGTTCTAAGGCCTTAAAAATCTCTTTCGGCATCACCTCGATTTGCGTGCGTAGTCCGGGCGCGTAGCCGGAAAACTATTATGTGAAAATTTGTGAAAAATGATAAATTTTGCCTTTAAAATAGATTTAAGTTGACTTCGGTCAATATTTTGGGTAAACGAACGCGGACCTGTGATTTGACGGTCCCGAAGGGTGCGTTGGAAAATATGGGACTTCGGCGTATGCCCGAAATCGAATTCCGAGGTCCTAAGCCCGAGAAATGAATTTTTAAAGAAAATTGTTTTATGAAATTATTTATGAGATTTTGAAATGAATTGTGATTAGAAATTGATGGTATCGGGCCCGTATTTTGGTTCCGGCGCCCGGTACAGGTCTTATATGTGATTTAAGATAAGTTTGTGAAATTTGGTAAGAAACGGACTTGAAACGACGTGAATCGGATCATATTTGAGAAAAATGGGAAATTTGAAGTTCTTGAGAAATTTCATGATTTGATACTAAATTCATAGTTGTTGATGTTATTTTTGTTATTTGAATGTACGAGCGAGTCTGTATGATGTTTTTAGGTTGATGTGCATGTTTGGTTTGGAGCCCCGAGGGCTCGAGTGAGTTTTGGATAGGCCACGGGGTGACTTTTTGGACTTAAGGAATTGCAGGCTTCAGCTATTTCTGTGCAGGCCTGTCTGGCTCGCAAATGCGAGGGCTATGTCGCAATTGCGAAAGTAGCCCAGGCCAGCCTATCTCGCAACTGCGAGGATTTTGATCGCAAATGCGATCCCCCGGCTTGTGGCCAGTCATCGCAAATACGACATGTGGATCGCAATTCCCAGCTCGCAAATGTGAGCCCTTTTTTTCGCAAATGCGAACATAGCAGAGGTCGAGGTTCGCAATTGCGAACCCTGGTCGTAATTCCCATAGCTGCAACCTGCAATTTTTATACTTAGTCGAAAAACTCCCGTTTTTCACACTCTTTCAAAACCAAAATATTCTTGGGCAATTTTTCAAAGACAACTCTTCTTCCAAATCGATTGTAAGTCAATTTTAATTCTTTTTTTTTCAATCATTAACATCTTTTAACATGATTTCAACTCAAAATCAATGATTTTCATGGGGAAAATTGGGTGTTTTGGGTAGAACCTAGGTTTTTAAAAAAAAAAAAGGGATTTGGACCTCGATTTGAGGTCCGATTTCAAAACAAATTATGTATTTGGGTTCGTGGGGGAATAGGTAATCGGGTTTTGGTTCGAACCTCGGGTTTTGACCATGTGGGCCCGGGGGCGATTTTTGACTTTTTAGGTAAAACTTTAGAAAACTCATTTTCGTGCATTAGAATTGATTCATTTAGCGTTATTGATGTAATTAAGTAACTTGTGGCTAGATACGAGCAAATTGGTGGTGGAATCACGAGGTAAAGCGATAGTAGAGGCTTGAATTGTGTTCGTGGCATCAAGGTAAGTGTTTGGTCTAACCCTAGCTTAAGGGATTAAGAGTTGTGTCCTATGTGCTACATGTTATTTGTTGAGTACGACGTATAGGCATGATGACGATTATCTATACGTTGGTGTCAAGCATGACTGTGAGTCTTAAATTGAAATTGTTGTGTTCTTAATAAATCCTACAAATTCCTAAGTTGTTGATTTTCTGTGTTGAGCAAGGATTATGATTATCCTCGTGGGAAGTACTTATGATTGAGTATTGGTGCTAATTAAGGTAGTTAGATGTGGGAACAAGTTTCGTTATAGCTGATTTCCCTTGCCGGGACGTAGTTGCTTATACTGTCAATTCTTTTCCTGGGATAGTGTGGCTTCTTTATTGATCCCTTGCCGGGACTCTTGTTGTGATTAGTGTTGAACTGTATATTTGGATCGAGTTGCACGCCGCAATATTGTTATATTTGGATCGGATTGCATGCCGCAACAATATTATATTTGGATCGGGTTGCACGCCACAACAATAATATAATTGGACCGGGTTGCACGCCGCAATAGTGATAAATGATATGGATCGGGTTGCACGCTACAACAGTGATAAATGATATGGATCGGGTTGCACGCCGCAACAGAGTTAGTATGTTTTTAGAGTGGCTTGCGCGCCACAACAATTGATAATACAAAGTGTTTTTAGATTGGATACAAGTCCTTATTGTTTTGCTGTAAATTCTAAATTGTTCTTATGCCTTCCTCTTAATTTACTGTTGGTACCGATGTTTCCCCACAGCATGTACCCCCTCCCATCTCTACGTGTTTATTCCTGTTTTATTTTTCGCTGCATATTATATAACTGCACAGGTTTATTTGGTAGTCTGGTCCTAGCCTCGTCACTACTTCGCCGGGGTTAGGCCAGGCACTTACCAACATATGGGGTCAGTTGTGTTGATGCTACACTCTGCACTATGTGCAAATCCTGGAGCAGCTTTTGGACAGTAGCATTTGGGGTGGCTGCCTTCAGTCCAGCTAGAGAGCCCGAGGTAGTCCTGCATGCGTCCGCAGGCCCGACGTTCTCTTCTATCCTATTATGTATTCTATTTTTATTTGTTTCCGAGACAGATTGTACTTTCTTTTTAGACATTTGTTGTAGTATTCATAGAAAGCCCGTGATATTATGACACCGGATTCCGGGTAGAGATGTATGTTGACGTAGTCGTATTGGTTATGGTTACTTATATCAGATTAAGTCTTCCGCTTGTTTTTACTTAACGTTAATATTTTACTGTTGATCACATGTTAGTTTAAGTTGTTAAAAAGGACAAATAAATGAGTTAGAAATTCTACAATACGCGGCTTGCCTAGCTTCCACGAGTAGGCGCCATCACGACTCCCAAAGGTGGAAAATCTGGGTCGTGACAAAAAGTAACATGCAAGTATAGACTCAATAAGCACGCGCATATTCTTGAGCATTTTTAGCTCAAGAATCACATTTTAATTCCGAATTATTCACTCATTCAAAAACGTTTCAAATTATATAATAGTTTATTTTTAGTAACATGCTTATATTTTTATATCTATGAGACTATGACTCTCTCTCTCTCTATATATATATATATAATAGTACTCCATCAGGTCCATTTTAATTGATTTTGTGATTGTTTTCACACATATTAAGGAATCCATCTTTTAATATTAATTAACAATAAATTTGACCATATTAAACATTAATTTGTTCATTGAAAATAAAAATTAATGCCTCCTTGATATATGAAAAAATTAAATATTCTGAACCACATGCCAAAAAATCAATTAAAGTGGACTGGAGGATGTATTACAACAACAACAACAACAACAATAACAACAACCCAGTAGAATCCCACAAGTGGGGCCTGAGAAAGGTAGTGTGTACGCAGACCTTACCCTTACTCCGAAAGGGTAGAGAGGTTGTTTCCGAAAGACCCTCGGCTCAAGATAATAAAAAGACCAAAGGAAAGAATATTAGATTCATCACGGAGATCATAGGAAAAATAGGAACATAAAATGTAGAAGAAAAATGCAAAGCAAAAACGATCGCTAGTAAGTGGAACCTGCGTCGAAAATAGAAAATAGTAAGAAATGACATTACCCCTAGCTATCTTAGACAAACCCCTCCCGGAATAGGCTCACAAAGACACAAAGTAACGCAAGACTCAACTACCTCCTAGCCTACAACCGTAATACTTGACCTTCGCAACTTCCTATCAAGTATCAAGTCCTCAGAAACCTGAAGCCTCGCCATATCCTGTCTGATCACCTCTCCCCAATACTTCTTATGCTGCCCTCTACCTCTTCTTGTGCCTTCCACAACCAGCCGCTCACACCTCCTTACTAGAGCATATGGGCTTCTCCTCTGTACATGTCCGAACCATCTGAGCCTCGCTTCCCGCATCTTCTCATTAATGGGGGCCAGTGCACCTTCTCCCGAATATTATCATTCCTAATCTTATCCATCCTAGTGTGCCCGCACATCCATCTCAACATCCTCATTTATGATACTTTCATTTTTTGGATATGTGAGTTCTTAACAGGCCAACACTCAGCCCATATATCATGGCCGGTCTAACCAGTGCTTTATAGAGCTTACCTTTGAGTATCGTTAACACTCTCTTGTCGCACAAAACTCCAGACGCTAACCTCCACTTCATCCATCCTACCCCAATACGATGTGTGACATCCTCGTCGATCTCCCCTCCCCCGTGGATAACCGAACCAAGGTACTTGAAGCTGCCTCTACTTGGGATAACCTGTGACTCAAGCCTCACATCCACGTCCACTTCCCCCGTCTCAGCGCTGAACTTACACTCGAGGTATTTCGTCTTCGTTCTGCTTAGCTTGAAACCCTTAGATTCAAGCGACTGTCTCCAAACTTCCAATCTCTCATTAACATCTATTCGTGACTCATCAATAAAAACTATGTCATCGACGAATAGCATGCACGATGGTACCTCGCCTTGAATATGGTTTGTTATCGCATCCATTACCAGGGAGAATAAGAACGGTTTGAGCGTAGAGCCTTGGTGTAACCCCATCTCAATCGGAAAATGCTCAGAGTCGCCTCCTACTGTCCTAACCTGAGTCTTAGGCCCATCATACATGTCCTTAATTGCCATAATATAAGAAACCGACACACCTTTTGCCTCCAAACATCTCTAGAGAACTTCTCTAGGATTATATAAAACAAACACCAATACATATAAAATTTTGCTTATTAAATCTATCTTTATTTGAAGTATATAGAAAGCACTAATACTTAAAACTTTAAAATCAGATAAAATTTTATCTTATATAAATTATATGTTATTTTGAACTATTAATCAGAACTCTTTATTATATTTATATGATTTTCAAATCTTTATATCATTAAAATGGGATACATGCGAAATTGCACGTAAAAGCACAAATGCCCTAGGTGGAATATTGTTCACCATTTTTGCTTTTTAAAAATAAATTTAACATTGGACAAAAGTGTTATTTAGTAATTTTTCAACTTTCACCCTAATAACTAAAACTTCGACTATTAAGTATTTTCTTGTATTTGAACTAGGTAAAAGCTCATAATATTTATGAATTTAATATTTATTTATATAAATATAATTTTTTTCTTTATTTGGATAGTTGTCTTTTACAAAGTCCTTAAATATAAGTCCATCCTTTTCTTTTTACAGAAATCACTATCGTTTTTAATTTAGAAAAGAACCTCCCTTCCATCCACATTCTAAGGACTCATAAAAAAAAGGTACTTTTTCTCCTACTTTTTTGTGATTTATAATACTTTTAACCTATAATCTATTGCATTGCATGATGACCTAAACCACGGGAAAAATCCCATACATATATATAATTTCTGCTTATTCTTTTGTTTGATTTTTATTTTAAGAAAAGTTAAACTCACAATAAAATCTTGTGCAACTGCATCTTTCTTTTTTATTCATTTGTTTGATTTTTATCTTTCTAAAATTTCAAGTATTAGTATCTATATAGAGGCGTATCTAGCGTAAAAGCTATTGGTTCAATTGAACTCATAGCTTTCGCTCATACCCTATATTAAAAATCATTAAATACGTACAAACAATAAATTTTGAAGGGAAATTTTCATAAAGCACTATCTTTTAGTGGTAATTAGCTATCTATAGATACCATTTGCTATATTACATCCTGTAGACACGTTTTAAGTTGTTTTAAAATATATTTAGATTACTGTATTCATGAATACATTAGGAAAAAGAGACGTGAATCATGGAAGTTCAGTTAATAAGATGTTATATTCAACTATATTCAAGAGATGTATCATTGAATACAGTAACGTATATTCCTTAAAAAAGGGACCTTTCAACTGATTTAAAATGGAAAGAAAATCAATTTAGCAAATAGTCTCCTAATATAACTCAACTAACACAATTATATCACCCATAATCTGTATTTCTACCTTCATTAAAGATTTTCCATCCGAAAGTATCCAAAAATAGAGCAATCTGTGGATTTTCAATTCTCCCTTCTTTCTTTTCATTTTCTTTTGTTACATTTTGTACAAAACAATTTTCAACCAAGAAAAATCAAGATTGATACAATTGAATACAGAAATACGTTCAAATTCGGTTTTGCATATGGTAAGTTTAACAGTGTTATTGCTTCATTTTGGAAAGTGGAATAGTGAGAATAACTACGTCGATTATTCGATTGAGGGAATACTGATAAAGGAGTATGCGTCGTATAATGATGTGGTTGCGTCAATTTCTAAGTAACTGGACATAGATTTGAGCTCAAAGACCATTAAAATTTAATACAAAGTAGAAAGAAATTGCACGCCAATAGAAATACACAATGATATGGGTTTTAGGGTGTATGTAGAGTTGAAAAAAGAGAACAGAGAATTCGGGATGTATCCTTTGTGCATAACAACAATTGACAAAGAAGTTGTAGCCGGAGGTAGTTTAATTCAAGGCGACATTGTCCAAATGGACGAAGCAGTTCAAAGGTATAATTTCAATACAGATAGTACCCTTTCCCTTGATGTTGTCAATTCAGGCGAACCAATTGGGGTGTTCGAACTGGACAAGGATTTGATAATTTCAGAAACAAATCAAAGGGAGGTTATGGTTGGACAAGTATATAAGGATAAAGCTACATTGAAAGAGGTGATGGAGCATTACGCTATATCAGAAAGGTTTCAATTCCGGGTTGATAGGTCTAATGCAATCAGGTTTGAGTGTTCTTAAGTATTCATTATTTTTTTTGTATATTGTATTTCTGGTAGGACTTGTAAAGCATATGTAGGTGTATTTAGTTGTATTTGTGAATTTTTACTTGACCTTCTATGTTGTTCGTTTTTATTTGTTATGTATTAATAATACATGTATTGTCGTGGAGCATTACGCTAGTACAGAAGAATTGAATATAAAATCAAACTGTATGTAGATGTATTTAGCTATATTTGTGAATGGTTACTTGACCTCCACTGTTGTTCTTGTTTTATTTTTTATGTATTAATAATACATGTATTCTTATGGATTACAGTGGCTCTAACTGTTTTTTATTAAATGTATTAGTTGTATTTAAATGTATGCTTATAAGTATAGGTGTATTCAGACATGTTTATTTAACGGTCCGACCAGTCGTTTTGAGCTTTTGCACTTCGCTCGCCAGTTCTCGGGCATGACTTGCTCCGTGTGATATATTATGACTTATGTAAATCGTTGGTTTTGGTTTTCATGGTAATCGGAATAAATTTGGAAGAACATTTCTTAGTTTGAAGCTTGAAATTTGAAAGGTTTGACCAAGATTTGACTTGTTTGTATATGATCTCGGATCAAAATTATTATGATTTGGTTAGCTCCGTTAGGTGATTTGGGACTTAGGAGCGTGTTCGGATTGTGCTTTGGAGGTCCGTAGCATATTTAGGCTTGAAAGGTCGAAAGTTAATTTTTTGAAGTTTCCGGTCCGATAGTGAGATTTTGATCTAAGCGTCGGAATGGAATTCCAGAAGTTGGAGTGGCTCCGTAGCGTTGAATGTGACGTGCTTGCATAATTTTAGGTCATTCGAACGAGGTTTGATAGACTTTTTGATCGAAAGCATAATTTAAGAGTTTTTGGAGTTCTTAGGTTTGAATCCTATGTTAAATTGGTGTTTTGATGTTGTTGTGAGCGTTCCAAAGATTTGAACAAGTTTGAATGATGTCATGGGATGTGTTGGTACATTTGGTTTGATGTCCCGGAGGCTCGGGTGAGTTTCGGGTAAGTTCCGGGATGTTTTAGGCCTAAAACATAGTTCTTGCTGGCTTAGAGAGGTTGCAGACACCAGTGCAGTACGCAAAGGATTTTGTGTGGCCGCGGTGGGGGCTTTGCGGCCGCACTCGATTTTGTGCGGTCCGCGGTGAGGAAGGTTTCACTGATCTGACTTCGGAAGCTTATATCCTTTGATCTACAAGAAATTTTGGGATAATTCAAAAACAAAAATTGTAGATCTTTGAATCTAGTTTTCAGAAACATATTATAATAGGTATTTGGATATATGTAGCAAAAGTTTTGGCCAAGCTACCAAAGCATGTCGTTGCAGTCAAATCCACTGCGGTCAGCACTGGTTTTGTGCCAGCGGTGCTCCACCGCGGTCCACACTCGATTTTGTACGGTCAGCAATGGTGGAAATGCGGAAGGTGCTCTATAAATACGAGGCTTAGGGTTTTATTTCATATTTTGACCTAGAGAGCTCAGTTTTTGGCGATGTTTCGAAGGTTTTTCAAGAAATTCATCGGGGTAAGTGATTCTAACTCGGATTTGGCTAGAGTACATGAATCTATCATTGAATTCATCATTTGATTCATGATTTGGGATGAAATTTGGGAAGAAAATTTGTGAAACCTTTCAAAAATGTAAAATGATGATTTGAAGGACCAACTGGTATCAGAATTGGATAATTTTGGTATGGTTAGAATCGTGAGAGTATGAGGATTCTAGTTTTGTAAATTTTGTCGAATTTCGAGACATGGGCTTGGGGGTCGGGTTTGACCAATTTCGGAATTTTTTATGTAAATTGAATATTTTCGAGTGGGTTTTGTTCCCTTAGCACATTTTGATGGTTTTGTACTGGATTTGGTTAGATTTGGAGCATCCGGAGGCCGATTCAAGAGGCAAGGGAATCACGGGATAGAGTTCGAAACGGATAGAGGTGAGTAATGATTGTAAATGATGTTCTGATGGTTTGAGACCCCGGATTGTACATCGTAGCGCTATATTGAGGTGACGCACACGCTGGGGTCGTACACTGTTGGGGATTGTGACTTGGTCCGTTCCGAATGACTATTTTACCGCATATTTGACTGAAACCTATTTGCTATCATCATAATTTGGACTGAATGCCATATTTGGGCCTTGTGCCAACTATTTGAACTATTCAGGGATTTTTACTGGTATTTCCTTACTGTTTTGACTTTATACTTGAACTTAGTCATGTTATATTTCACTGTTTTCGTACTCAACCATGTTTACTTTGTTTTAATACATTAAATATTATTTTTAAATGATATTTTTGAGCTGAGAATCATGTTTTACTATTGCCCGAGTGGCTTGTGAGGATTTTGACTGAGTAAGGCCGAGGGCCTATGTTGTGAGGAAACATTTGATACTGATTATGAGGCCGAGGGCCTGGGATATATACTCCATGAGGTGGCTTGATTGATATGAGGTTGAAGGCCTAGTGATGATGCCACGAGATGGCTTGATATTGCGCTGGGACCGTAAGGGGCCCCTCTAGGAGTCTGTACACCCCCAGTGAGCGCGGGTATCCATTGTGATGTGAGATTGAGCCCGAGGGGCTGATATTGTTCTATGTGATTGCCCAAGGGGCTGGTACTATTCTGAGATGTTGCCCGAGGGGCGGATTGGTTGATACTGTGCCCGAAGGGTGAACCTATACGTGTTTATTTTTCTTAATTGACTGTCAATTACCTGCTTAATTATTGAAAAAGGCTTTTCATGAAACTACATTTGAGTTAAAGTATTTTACTTATCTTTCACTGATTTACTGATTTTAAATGGTTTTACTACTTCATTATAGAATGCTTTGTGTCTTACGTGATTTCTTGCTTTCAGTCTTTATTTACATTTGTTACTCACTTTGGAGTACTCATTTTACTCCTTGCACCCCTGTGTGCAGATTCGGGCATTACTGATCCTTCCAGTGTGAGTTGAGGGCTCCCGGCGGACATTCGGAGTTCACGAGGTAGCTGTTTGACATCCGCAGACCCGTGTTTCTCCCTCTTTATCATTTCTATTACCGATCAGACAATTGTAATAGTTTATAGACTTATCGGATTTGTAGTAGGATTTATAGATGCTCATGACTAGTGACACCCCAATTTAGGGTTGTGTTGGGTTGTCCTTCCGCATTATGATATTAACTGCTACTTAGTATTATTAAATCATGTTTTAGACTGTTCTTCTTGCTGTTTAACTATTTAACATCGAATTGGGAATAGTTGGCTGGCCTTGTTTTCATAAGAGGCGCCATCACGATCAGGTCCGGGTTTAGGGTCGTGACAGTTTAAATGTATAGAAGTGTATATATTTGTGTTGTACACTACTCTCTCTCTCTATATATATAGATGCAATAATATATTCAAATGTATATGAGTGTATTTTTTGTAAGTATTTATACTGATCATATGTGTAATGATAATTTTTTTACAGCTATGCATTTTTATGTATGTCAAAAGATTGTGAATGGAGGTTTAAGGCTTTTAGCATTAACAAATCACAATTATTCAAAGTGAGAGAGTTCAATGAGAAGCATACATGTCCGTTGAAGGATAAGGTGTATGAGCAACATCAGGCAAGTAGCAGCCTTGTAGGTGGTATGATTAGGCCCAAGCTTACAAATCCTAAGAGAAAATACACCCCAAAAAATATAATTGATAATGTGAAAACAATTTTAGGTGTGAATGTAGTTACATTTTGGCATGGCGGGCTAAAGAAAAGGCAATGAAATTTTTGAGGGGTGAACAGGCTGATTCATACAATAAATTACCAGGATACTTGTATACAATGGATATGACATATCCTGGTTCGCACATTATAATGGTAAAATCCCCACAAAATGAGTTCAAGTATGTGTATATATCATTGTATGCCTTTATAAAGGGGTTCGATCAATGTAGACCCATTGTGGTTGTGGATGGAAGCCACTTAAAATCGTATTACACTAGGACTTTCGTCTCGGCCAACACTTTGGATGGTGCATGTGAGTATGCTGGTTATAATAAAATATTATAATATTACTGCATATTAAATATTGAAATACATATTTATAATATGTATGCAATTTTATTTATAGGTCATATACTTCCACTAGCATATGGTGTTATTGATTCAGAGAACGATGCTGCTTGGACGTGGTTCTTTGAGCAATTCAAGGAAGCATATGGTGAGAGGGAAAGCATGTGCATCATTTCAGATAGGAACGAAAGTATCATCAAGTTTGTATCAAGAGTGTATCCAACTATACCACATTTTGCTTGTATATGGCATATTTGAAACAACGTATATAAGAAATTCAAAAAGAATCATTCAAAGTTGAGCGAGATATACTTCTTGATGGCAAAAGCATACACATAGGCTGAGTTTGATAGTCTAATGGAGAAGGTGGAGAAGGTAGATATTAGGGTGAAGGAATACTTGGAGTTACTGGATACGAAAAGTGGGCTAGGTTGTATGCACCTGTTAACAGGGGATGGACAATGACGTCAAATATTGCTGAGTCAATCAATGCCGCACTTGTTTTAGCAAGGGAGTTGCCAATATACGACCTCCACGAAGAAGTTAGGAAAATATTCGGACGTTGGAATTGCAGCAATCGGAAAGAAGCTCTACATACATACACAACGCTTGGGAAAAAATACCATGAGATGCTTACCTTGAATGAGGCAATGTTTATACGAATGACTGTAAGTTGCCTTTTATTTATGTATCTGTTTCCTATATGTATCCATGGTACAAGGTATTTAACTGTATATATTTCAAGGTAGCAATAGAAGTTGCATCCTATATTCAATCAAGACTACTCTATAATATTCTGCCAGCATTCATATAGTATGTATTCTAATATATTCAATATATTTAAATGTATATATGATCGAAGCCTACCCTGCACTACTATTAAGTAGCAAGAGAGGGTCGAAGAGCTTTTACCCGATTTAGGGTCGGGATCGATTTTCACAGAGAGCTAGAATTTGGAGTCGGGTATTTATCTAGTTTAGAGTTGCGTATGTATTCCAAATTACACTTCTATACATTTTTGAGGTTTTTGTTCTACTTCTACTTTTATCAAACTACAATGGTAAATGAAACTAGATTAAACTAAAAGTTAAACTAAAGCGGGTTGTTCAAATGATTTAAAAGGCACTAGGGTAGTGACTATCGCCTAGGTGGTCAATTGACGGATACTTGAGTCTAAGGCATGATTGACATATTTGGAGAGTATGATATAACCGTTGCACGATTTTACCCACTCTACACCTCTCAGTGGTTCGAGTGATTTTGCCCGATTTGACTTTCTCAAGACCAATTGGGTGTGTAAATTTGCACAAGCAATCAAGGTCCAAGTCGGGTATTACTCTCTCGAGGTTTAACCCTTTAATTGAGGCTATCAATCTCTTGAGTACGCCCCAATTCCTTGTTGGACCAATTTCAGAGACTCAAGCTCTCTTTCTCAAGAAGAGCTCAAGTCAACTACACACAAACTAGTGGTTGCAACCACTAATTCAGCAATTAAACATGAAATTAGCCCAAATATCAAACACCCATAGTCAATCTAGTCCTAAAACACAAGACCCATCAATTACCCACACTAGGGTTGAGCCACAACCCTAGCTTATGGGTTTAGCTACTCATAATTGAAGAAGAAAAGCAAGAAATAGATGAAGAACAACTCATATTAATTAATTACTAAGATAAACAATAAGATTCAATGTTGAAATGTAGATAAAATTGCCCAGAATAGCTAAAGACTTCGAACCCACGAGCGCAGCTACAACTAAAAACTATCTCATACCCTAAAAATGGGAAAAGAAGCTATTTATACTAAGCTAAAAAATCTGGACAAAAATACCCCTGCAGGGCTAGTGCGGACCGCACAAAATAGTGTGTGGCCTCACTAAGGCTCTGCACTTGAAAACCCATCTCTCTGAACTCAGGCACTGCGGACCACAGAGAATGGACTACGGCCGCAGAGGCTTCTATGCGTGGTTCGCATAAAATGGACTGCATTGGCACTCTCTAATACTTCTTACAACGGATCGCACTAAATCGAGTGCGGCCGCATTTATCCTAGTGCGGACTGCACAAAACCTAGTGCGGCCGCATTGATCCTAGTGCAGACCGCACAAAACCTAGTGCGGCCGCATTGCCCTTTTTGCCTGAATGCCACCTCTCTGAACCTCCTTGTGCGGACCGCACAGAATGGTGTGCGGCCACATTGGGATGGTTTTGCCTAAGCTTTGTCTTGTCTTGGTACTTGTGTAAGTTTCACTCCTTTTGAGTTGATCTTTGACATCTTGTCACTTTGTTGAATAAACCTGCAATCAAGCACAACTTGTGAGCCTTTTTGGGACTATTTGTACGAATTTCTAATCAAAACATAAGCAAGAAGGAGTATAAAATGCATCAAAATCCCTAGTTATCAGTATACATATATGTCTTTGAATTCTGTATGTACAAATATGTTTGATCTAATACAGTTGTATTTTAATACAATATATAGTGTGATTCTTAAATCTAAATAAAATTCTAATAATCTATATTAAAATCATATTTAATACGTCTATTCATATTAAATATATATGATTTGTTTTTTAAATGTAGGTGGTGCCATCGACTGAATATTTGCATACGGTGAATGATGAAGGAAGACATTACACAATATGCCTCTTAGAGAAAAAAATGCAGATGTGGGCGGTTCCAAGTCGACGAATTACCGTGCCCAAACGCTTGGGCTGTCCTGAAGAGCAAGTTTCTAATGCCAGAAGATTATTGCTCTGATTATTACAAACCAAAGTCTGTTGTAATGACATATGAGGTTCCCGTGTATCCTTTGCCGGACCAGAAAGAATGGAATATACCAGCACATATAGCAGATGAAGTTGTATTACCACCCAAATGGAAAAGACCTCCTGGAAGACCAAAGAAGAAGCGTGATAAGCCGTTCATTGAATTGTTGCAGAAGAAAAATCAACATTCGTGTAGCATATGTGGGCAGGAAGGACATAATAAGCGTATTTGTAGAAATGCTCCACGTAGAAATTAGTTCACATTCTGACTTGTATTAATGAAAAACGATTTATCATAGATTCCGGTGTCATTTCGAATATATTTTGGATATACTTAGTTGGTGTATTAAATCTAAATACGTAATTAAAATACGAATATTATAGCTTCATTATATATGAATACAATCATTGAATACATATGATTACACTCAATTATATACCTAGGGTATGATTGTATCATAAACAGAATTGATGGTTTTTTTTGAATACATATCGTATATCAGAGATTGAATATGATTTATGAATATTAAATACAACTATTCAAATACAACTGAATACATATTAATACAATTTGTTATACATGTATAGATGTCTAAATATGTATTGTACAAGGGTCTAAATAGACTTGAATACATATGCATACAAGTGAATACAGATGAATAAAATCAGTTATATACAAAAGACGTATTCAAAATACAGTTGAATACATATTAATTCGATATATTATATAAATATGAAGGTCTAAATACACCTGCTAAAAATATGTGAACATAACCTGGTGAATACATATAAATACAACTTAATGAATATAGATAAATATATCATGTTGAATACTGACTGATACAATAAGTTGAATACATATCAATACAACATGTTGCATAAATACTAATATAAACTGATATAAACATACAAAAAACTAACAGGTTGAAGGGCACCATATCTTTGACGGAGTAAATTGACATCAAATTTTGTTTGTGGAACCAGCCCAACGGTGCTAAAAAACTCTGCGTATGTCTCGACATGCACCCCACAATCCCTGAAAGAATACATCAAAATAGTTACAAACAATTCATATTATTAGAAAAATGATAGAAGGAAAAGGATTAAACACATACATGCTCCCAGAATTTTGTTGAGACAGATCTGAAATGAAAACAACATCAAAGGGATCAGTTGGTGCCTTGTCAGAGTATGTTGAGTCATGAGTCCAATCTATGCCTTGCTTATCTCAGTAAAAACCACTGATCGATACATACAAAGTTACAATCTTAGCTAGCTTATCTATCTCTGAAGCCACATAGGCATCATGCAATGCTGATCTAATGGAGTCATACACTTTGATACATCTATCCTTGAATGAGACAACTGCCAATAACCAATGCAGTTTTTCCTTCAAGTTGACTGGTATCAAGACAATGTCAACAATATGACATAGTACATTAACCAGCAATCTGTAGCCCCTTATGTATTCACATACCACATCCTCTTCTTTGGCTACTTTTGCATTACTATCTGTGTAACATCCCATAAATTCGGCTTAGGTATGAATGAGTTAAAGGAGTAGTAAGGTTATACTTTGAACATGTGAAGTCCCATCAGTATGATTATGGGTAAAATAGTTGTTTCAAAATCAAGATGGAAAGTAAGGTGCATAAGATTTGACAAAATCGACTAAGTTTGTAGAAGGTCTGTATTCCAACAGAGTTTAGTAAAAAAGTGTAATGAATTTGGAAAAAATCAAGGATAAAAGTTGTAGGCCTTTGAAATAGCTTTCCATCGATTTATTATGGATCTCGAACGAATCTCTGTGCAAAACGTAATGCTCGTTTTACAGAACAGTATATGATATACGCGTCTGGTAGCGTGCCTATAGCGCGACCACACTAATTTTGAGGCAGTGTTACTGCCATTTTGCATGGTCAGTAGTGCGGGCAGGTCTCCAGGTGCATGGTCACGCTCGTGGGGGGTCGTTTTAAAGCCATATTTCATCCCCAACAACCCCAAAACATAAAAACTTGTTCTAGAAAGTGGAATTCTCAAAAATCTAACTCCTTAAGGGTCCTTCCACCACCCAAGGTAAGTTCTAATGGTGATTCTAAGTTAATTTCAATTTTCTAACATCTTATTAACATGGTTAAACCCTCCATATCATTAGATATTCGATTGGAACATCATTGTTGAGAGAAGAAACCCTAGAACTCAAATTCAAGAGGATTGAACTTCAAAAAGGTAATGTCTTCAACCTCTAATTGAGTATACTATTGGATTAATGATTATAGACTTTAGTTCATGAGATATTAGTTGATGGGTTTGATAGAAAAGCATGAACGATTATAGGTTTAGGGTGTTGATTGTTGATTATTAGTTAAGGGTGTTGTTTACCTTATGGGTGATAAAGAATGATGTTGATTATAACAATTTGAGACTTTAGAATTTATCTAGGATCAAGAGAATGACTTGTTGGGTGTAGGGACACCATTAATAAGGACTATGAAGATTTATATCACCAAGTATTTGAGAAAATTCTTAAGTGACCAAAACATGAGAATTATTGCTAATATGGAATCCCTTTGACTTGTATTAATATAGATTAAAGTTGAATGGGCTGGCGAATGTTGTATTATGCTTAAGAGCAGGAAGTTAAGGTATGTGAGGCTAGCTCTGTATGTTTGGGAATGTTAATGATTCTCCCTACACCACGTTTCTTTTACGACGTATCAATTGCCTCAGAAATATAGTTAAGCCTAGTTCCTAGAATAGTTGTAGAACTTCTATTCTCTAGCTTCATAACTCGTTCATGACTTTCATTCTTAACGTTGTGAGCTCAGTTCATATTCAATATAGACTTAGGTTTGATGTCCCTAAGTCTCAGTATAGCTTACTCAGCATGTCATAAACAGTTGAAGTTTCAGTGTTCATAATCAGTTCAAGAATACATGTCTCAGTCTAGTCCTATTCAGTATTCCAGTATTATGTAACTCAGTATGAACCAGTATTCATGTATCATGTGACTTAGTGTGATTCAATATTTCATTATCATGTATTGCAATATGATTCTCAGTTCCTTATTTTAAATCCCTGATTGTTGAACACCTGTATTTGGGCTTGAGGCCGCAGTTTATGCTTTATGCATCTTTGGGCCTGAGGCCGCAGTTTATGCTTTATGCATCTTTGGGCCTGAGGCCGTATTTTATGCTTTATGCATTTTGGACCTGAGGTCGCAGTTATGTATACGTATACTTGGGCCCGAGGCCGCAGTTTGTGCACAAATATATATTGGGCTTGAGGCTGCAGTTTAATATTCAGATAAACAGGTTGTTCATCATTTAGAAGAGGGAGCATTCATATCCTTACTTCCTTTCAGTTGAATTATTAGTTACCGTTCAGTTAGCAGTTACCAGTTACCAGTTATCATTTCAGTTTCAGTTTCAATAGTTATTATTTTAGTTATCAATTATAAATTCTCAGTTATCAGCTTAGTTTTAGTTTCAGCATTTATAATTCTTTCTTTCAGTTACTTTACATACCAGTACAATTTAAATATACTGACGTCCTGCAGGTACTGATTTACAGGTTGACGATTCAGAGCGCTAGGAGTCTCGTACTAGCTATTTGGTGATCCTCAATTCTTTCGGGGCATTATCATTACTTTATAGTCTTTCAGTGTTTACAGATAGACAGTGTTTTCAGTACTTCAATAGAGGATTCATAGACTAGACTAACAGTTAGACAAAGTCTCAGACTTTTCATGTTAAGCCAAGTTGGCTACAAATATGTTTCAGAATTGTATTAGTATTTTCGCACTTTGATTTATATCATCCAGACTTTCAGTATATCATCACATGTTAGTTTATCTTCCGCATTCAGTATGTTATGATATCACATGTTGATTCAGCTAGCCAGTTGGTTCGCTTGGTCACATGTAGTCAGGCACCGAGTGTCGTGTTACGTCCAAGCCCAGGTTTGGGGCGTGACAATCTGTATCAGCATACTTGTCGAATATATCAGCTATTCTTGTCTTGAATATACAATCAACAGTTGTATATGTGAAGTTGGGTATTTGGTTGTACTTTCCCTTCTTTCTTAAGTAGTAAAAGATGACATCAATATGATACATGTAAAATTGAATACATAGCGTCAGTTCATTGAATGAAATTCAGAAAATATCAACTGTGGAAAATAGAATTGAACATATGCATTTGTATGTAAACTACCAACTACTGAAAATAAATTAGTATAATTGTATGTTACATACATAATGCAGAATACATGTATGTATTTGATAGCAGTGTACATTTAGACTGAATGTGGAAGGAGTTTATCTTACATTGTCATTCCATAGTTTGCCTTCAAATGAGAGAAGGTAAAACCATTTTTTTAAGTGACTTGATCAACTCCAAAATCCAACGGTATATGTAGTGTTAACTTGTTCTTTTTGTAAAGGTCTTCCAAATCACTTCTACAATGAATTCCAAAATACAATATGTCTATTATTTCAATTATAAGTATATTGAATAGACATACAGACTAAAAACTTACTTTTGGTAATGTTTAGGGAGAAGACCATCACGAACTCATTTCTCATACTCCTGAATGACTAACGTAGGATGCGGTCCCGAAATCAAATCATCTTCAAATGGGTGTTTCTTGTCGAATATGGGAGTCAACTTAACTGAGGTACCTATTGTTCGGTAAAGTTATGAATACAACCATTTAATTATAGATACAAGGGGGCAAAAGATAATAACTTTATAATATATTGTTTTTTAAATAATTTACTAACCTGCGGAGTCGAAGTTTGACTCATAAGGCGAAGAACACCATCTACTTGGACGCCGATTCTATGTGAGGCTAATGGGGTTGCATCTGCTGGATTTTTTGTTGCATGATGTATCACAATTCTAGCTTCTGGAATTTGACTTGGAAGAAACTTGTCCGACAACTCAAACTGTGATACATGTACTTCTTTGGATACACATATAGGTGGTATGATACACAACATCTCAGATGTATTATTCCCATCAACTATTGCTTCATCACAAACAGGATTAACACTGTATTTTCTTAATGTATACAGATGTATATGAGTATTTTATAAAGTGGAAAATAAACATACTGTATTCTGCTATTCTGGTAATGTATACAGATATATGTGAGGATTAACATCTGTATTCTGTTAATGTATACAGATGTATGTGTTTCAGTTACTGTATTCTGCTATTGTGAACTGTAGTTTCAATTATAATAAATATTGTATTCTGTAAACCTTAAATACAACTACATTTAGATTATGTTGTATATAGCTGTATGGAACTGTATGTTGTATGCAACTTGAAAATACAGTATACATTAACAGAATACTGCTTGAAATTAATCATAAATACAACTACATACATGTCTCAATTTATATATGTATTAATATAATATTGAATACTTATGTATAACTTAAGTAACATGTATTTACTTGTATTTCAAAATATGTATGGTGTGGTATAGATGATTAATGTAAATAACTAAGAAACATATAGTCTTATAATGTTCATGTAAACATAAACTAACAGAGGTTTAAAAAAATGTTAACCTCCAAATTCTCGCCTACAGTTATATCACTCTTTGGTTGGCCTTGGGGATTATCTTGCACGTCGACATCATGAGACATTTGAATACCATCATCACATGTCACTGTGGGTTGATTTGCTTTAATCTGGTCAGAAATCTTCTTAAAGGTTTCATTGATCAATGTTCTTAAAGACGTGAACTCTCCCATCACCTAATCAAAACATAAAAAATTAGATAGGTATTGGAAAAATATATGAATGTTAATTGAGAAAACTGTAATGTTTACTAATGGCAGACAAAACTCACGTAGTCTTTGAATTAATTTAGATCATTCCTCAAAGAAGATACTTCATCTGCTTTAGAATCTTCCGGCTTTTTATCATGCAACACATTTTGATTGACTTTAGATATACCAGCATTAGGAGTCTTGGGTTTAGTCTTTGCCTCTAAGTGATCTATAATCTGCTCTTTGCACTTCTTGTGGGGCGGAGATGAAGAAGGTCCAACACTTGCATCATATTTCTTCTCAGCCTGAAGATGCGGTGTAGGACTAAAGTCATCTGAATCATCCGAATCATCTGCATGCTTGTCTGAATGAGTATTGGTAGGACTGGTATCTACCTGTGACGACCCAAAGGGTCATCACCGGTTTTCTCCCTTTTTTTGTGCTTCCGAGGCCTTGAAAAACCTCACCTTTAGTTTTCTCGATTTGCGTGCGTAGTTCGGGCGCGTAGCTGGAAAAGCATATGTGTTAAATTATGTGAAATTTGATAAATTGTGGCTTTAAAATGGTTAAAGTTGACTTTGGTCAATATTTTGGGTAAACAGACCCGGAACCGTGATTTGACGGTCCCGGAGGGTCCGTAGAAAAATATGGGACTCGGGCGTATGCCCGGAATCGAAATCCGAGGTCCCGAGCCCGAGAAATGAATTTTTAAAAGAAATTGTTTTCTGAAATTTAATATGAAAATTTGAAATGAAAATGGATTAGAAAGCGTTGGTATCGGGCCCGTATTTTGGTTCCGGCGCGCGGTACAGGTCTTATATGTGATTTAAGCGCTTTCTGTGAAATTTGGTTGAAATCGGACGTCGTTTGACGTGATTCGGACTTGAATTCCTAAATTTGAAAGTTTATGAAGTTTGATAAAAAATGATGATTTTGAGGCTTGATTCATTGATCTTGATGTTATTTTGGCGATTTGATCGCTCGAGTAAGTTCGTAGGATGTTATTGAGTTAGTGTGTGTGTTTGGTTAGGAGCCCCGAGGGCTCGGGAGTATTTCGGAAGTGTTTCGGAGTGGTTTTGGCCTTAGAAAAGTTGCAGAAGTTTCAGTTCTGGTGTTCTGGTATCTAGTTCTATGCGATCGCATAGGTAGCATTGCGATCGCATAGAGTAATCCTTCAGGTGCCCCACATTTGTTCTATGTGATCGCATATATTCATCCGCGATCGCATAGCTTAGCCAGATCCTTCAATGCGAACGCAACCTTTAATCCGCGTTCGTGTTTCATTAAGTCCAAACCTGGAATGCACAGCCTTTTCTTCTGTGCGTTCGTAGCAGCCCTTCTGCGATCGCAATGACCAACTTCCCCTACCCTATGCGATCACATTACCTTCTTCGCGATCTCATAGTGCATTTTTGCCTAGTGATTTTAAGTACCCAAAATAGAACAGTGACGAGATTTAGTACATATTTCACACGAGTTCTTCTTCTCCACAGCTCTTGAGCGAATTTTTGAGCACTTCTTCACCAAAGCTTCTTGGGTAAGTAAATTCCCACTCATTTCCTTCATCTTCCTTCATTAATTAATGAGTTTCTAAACCTAAATCATGAAATCAAAGTAGAAATTAGGGGTTTTGGGTAGAGTTAGGTTTTTGGGAATTTTGAGTGATTCAACCTCAATTTGGGGTCGGATCTTAAAATAAATTATATATTTGAACTCGTTGGGTTATGGATAATCGGGTTTTGGTCCGAGCCTTGTGTTTGGATCATGTGGGCCCGGGGTCAAATTTTGGTATTTTTGGAAGAATGCTAGGAACTTCATATCTAAGCTATGGGATTTTGTTATCGAGTCTTTATTGATATTATTGAATTAATTATGCCTAGATATCGTTGTTTCGGAGTTGGATTATAAAGGATAGGCGGTATTTGAGGGTTGATTGCTATTCTTTGGACCGAGGTAAGTGTTTGTTCTAACTTTGGCTTGAGGGAATAGGATTAGAGTATTGTTTGCTATTTGCTAATTGTTGAGTACGGTGTATAGGCATGGAGATGAGTATCTATACACCGGAGTCTAGCATGACCGTGAGTCTTATTTGTGTTTATTCGGATTTTGTGATACCTCTTCCTTGTTAAATTGATAAATTTCATATAATGTGAAGAGTTTGAGGAAGAATTATGATTTGTACATTCTTGGAGTATTGGCTCGAGTATATCATGAAGTGTGAAAGTATGTGAAATGATTGAACCCCTTTGGAGCATTGGCTCATGTGGTAAAGTGAGATAAGAGGTAAAAGTGAAAGAAAGAGAAAAAAATATTGAATTGCTCCCTTGCCGGGATGCTTGTTGCTTTGTTGACTATATCCCTTGTCAGGATGTTGAGATTATTGATATTGTTCCCTTGCCGAGTTTTTAACTGCTTATTGTGCTCCATTGCCGGGAGTTAGCTGTTTATTTGTATTCCCTTGCCGGGATTTCTATCCTTATTTGTCTACTCCCTTGCCCCTTTGTTTGTGATTGTTTCTTGGGTGAGGAAGAGTGATAAAGCATGAAGGGTGATGCCGTGCATTGTTTGCTATAGTGAGGAAAGAGTGTAAAGCACGAAAGGTGATGTCGTGCCGCATGATGTACTATTCCGTGCCGATTTTATTGATTATATGGTGAGGAAAGAGAGTAAAAGCACGAAGGGTGATGTCGTGCATATTTTTTTTATATGATTGCTTTGGTGAGGACGAGAGTAAAAGCACGATGGGTGATGTCATGCATTTGTTGCTTTCTGATTCTTTGTTGATATCCGAGTTATGTTATTTCTTTCATTACTTGCTCTTGTTTGATTTACTTCGAGGTTATAGATTTCCTTACCCTGTTTGCCTTGTGATTGTTGTTTGGGTGAGGAAGAGCATAAAGCGCGAAGGGTGATGCCGTGTATTGTTTTGGTGAGAACGAGAGTAGAAGCACGAAGGGTGATGCCGTGCAAATTGTTGATTTTTGATTCTTGTTGATATTCTTGCTTTGTTACTTCTTTCTGTTGCTGAGGATTTCTATTTGAAACTGTTAGCTCCCCATAGCATGCTTCCCTTCTCTTAGCTGTTTAAATTCTGTATATTTCCTTTTATTGCATATATCTGCACAGGTTGTTTTTGGTAGGTCCTGTCTAGCCTCGTCACTACTTTGCCGGGGTTAGGTCGGGCACTTACCAGCACATGGGGTCGGTTGTGCTGATGCTACACTCTGTGCATCTTTTTGCACAGATCCAGTAGCAGCTTTCGGACCTCAGCAGTAGGATTTGATCGGGAGCTAACTTCATTCCAGAGACACCGAGGTAGCCTTGCTGACGTCCGCAGGCCTGGAGTCTTTCTCTCTCTCTTTATTCAGTTTGTTATCTCTTGTACCGAAACAAACAGTTTAAAACTTTCTTTCAGACGATTGTATCTAGTAAATCTTAGAAGTTCGTGAGCTTTGTGACACCAATCTTGGGTAGAGGATTATGTTAAACCTTCTGCATTTAATCTCAATTATCTAAGTTTAAAGACTTCCGCTTTTATTTAATTGTCTCGTTTTGTTTATATTGTTGCGAATGTTATCAGAAATGTTTTAATACTTGGCTGGGCTAGCTCCAATAGTAGGCGCCATTACGACTCCCGATGGTGGGAAATCCGGATCGTGACAAGTTGGTATCAGAGCACTAGGTTACTTAGGTCTCACAACTCACGGACAAGCTCGGTAGAGTCTGAGGGATCGGTACAGAGACATCTGTATTTATCCCGTAGAGTCTACTGAGTGAGACGTTTGTATTTATCCCCAATACTGATTGAATTTCTACTCCGTTCTTTCGCAGATGGTGAGGACACGCGCTTCCTCATCGACCGCATAGCAGCCCGAGCCCCCAGCAGCAGCTCCTATTAGGGGCAGAGGGAAAGGTCGAGGCTGTGCCAGAGGCCGAGGCAGGGGCAGAGCTCAGCCCCGAGCAGCAATTCTAGAGGTGGAGCCTCATCTTGATTATGATGAGATGGTTCCAGCTCCAGTAACTCCAGTGGGCCCAGCTCAGGTCCCAGAGGGTTTCATTTCCACCCCAGTTCTTCAGGACGCCCTGGTTTGATTGGTGGGCCTTATGGAGAGAGTCACCCGAACAGGTTTGCTTCCTGTAGCACCAGCCACTTCTCAGGCTGGGGGACGGGCTCAGACTCCTACTACACACACTCTGGAGTAGGTAGCTCCCCAGGCCCAGATTCAGACTCCAGTGGTTCAGCTAGTTGGGGTAGTTCAGTCGGGTGCCATAGCTCAGACCGACGATAGAGTAGCTATGTCCGCTGATGCTTTATGGAGACTGGATAGGTTCACCAAGCTCTTTCACTTCTACTTTTGTCGGTGCATCTACTGAGGATCCCCAGGATTATCTAGACAGCTGCCACTAGGTTCTCAGAAACATGGGTATTGTCGAGACCAATGGGGTTGATTTTGCTAAATTTTGCTTGTCTGGATCCGCTAAGACTTGGTGGAGGGATTATTGCTTAGCGAGACCAGCCGGATCGCCATTTTTGACTTGGGAGCAGTTTACAGTGTTGTTTCTAGAGAAGTTTCTCCCCATTACTCAGAGAGAGGCCTATTGGAGGTAGTTTGAGGGCCTCCAGTAGGGTTCCATGACTGTTACCCAGTATGAGACTAGGTTCATCGATTTAGCTCGTCATGCTCTCATCATACTTCCCACCGAGAGATAGAGGGTGAGAAGGTTTATTGATGGTCTTATTCTGCCGATTCGTCTTCAGATGGCCAAGGAGACCGGGAGCGAGATCACATTTCAGGAGGCGGCCAATGTGGCCCGCAGAGTTGAGATGGTTCTGTCATAGGGAGGTGGTCATGGGTCGGATAAGAAGCCCCGTCATTCAGGTAGATTTAGTGGTACCTCATTTGGAGATAGATGTTCGTATGGTAGAGGCCATCCTCCTAGGCCCTTTCAGTCAGCTCTCCAGGTATCACATGGTATCTCAGGTGGTCGTGGTTCTCAGATGCATTATTTGGATCAGCAGTCTTTCAGTGCACCACCAGCCCCCATTAGTGCACCGCCGCTCCAGACTTTCCGAGGTGGTCATTCAGGGGGACAGGGTCAGCAGTCTCAACAGCCGATGGCTTGTTACACTTGTGGTGATATGGGTCACATTGCCAGGTTTTGCCCACGAGCTTCGGGTAGTTCTCAGCAGTAGGGTTCTCGTCCTATGATTCAGGCACCAGTTGCTCCACAGCCTGCCCAACCAGCTAGAGGGGGGTAGAGGACATATAGGTGGAGGTAGAGGTCATAGAGGTAGAGCTCAGACCGCCAGAGGTAGGGGTCAGCCAGCAGCCGATCATCCCAGGGATGTGATTCAGTAAGGTGTGGCCCAGCCCCGATATTATACTTTGCCAGCCAGGCCAGAGGCTGAGTCATCCGATGTTGTTATTACAAGTACTATTTTGGTCTGTGATAGAGATGCTTCAGTGCTATTTGACCCTGGATTTACGTATTCATATGTGTCGTCCTATTTTGCACCCTACTTGGTTATGCCTAGTGAGGCCTTAAGTATTCCTATGTATGTATCTACACCAGTGGGTGATTCTATAGTGGTTGATCGGGTTCATCGTTCCTGTGTTGTGGTGTTTAAGGGACTTGAGACCCGTGTTGATTTGTTGCTCTTAGATATAGTGGATTTCGACATTATATTAGGGATGGATTGGTTGTCCCCGTATCATGCGATCTTAGATTGTCATGCCAAGACTGTGACTTTAGCCTTACCGAATTTGCCCCGTTTAGAGTGGAGAGGGACTCCTGGTCATTCTACCTGCAGTGTTATTTCGTATGTGAAGACTCGGCCTATGGTCGAGAAGGGGTGTTTGGCCTACTTGGCTTATGTTCGTGATTCTAGTGCTGAGATTCCCTCTATTGATTCTATGCCCGTGGTTCGTGAGTTTCCTGAGGTTTTCCCATCAGACTTGTCAGGGATGCCACCCGATAGGGATATTGATTTTTGCATCGATTTGGCTCCGGACACTCAGCCCATTTCTATTCCGCTATATTGCATGGCCCCGCCAGAGTTGAAAGAGTTGAAAGAGTAGTTCCAAGACTTGCTTGAGAAGGGTTTCATTAGACCCAGCGTATCGCCTTGGGGTGAGCCGATTCTGTTTGTAAAGAAAAAGGATGGCTCGATGAAAATGTGCATTGATTACCGGCAATTGAACAAGGTTACAATTAAGAATAAGTATCCACTACCGAGGATTGATGATTTCTCCGATCAGCTTCAGGGTGCCAAAGTATTTTCAAAGATTTACTTGAGGTCTAGCTACCATCAGTTGAGGATTAAGGCATCCGATGTCCCTAAGACAGCATTCCGCACTCGATACGGGCATTATGAGTTCTTGGTTATGTCATTTGGGTTGACCAATGCCCCAACAACCTTTATGGATTTGATGAACCGAGTGTTTAGGCCTTATTTGGACTCGTTTGTGATAGTCTTCATGATGATATTTTGATATATTCCCGCAGCCGGGAGGAGCACGAGCAGCATCTTAGAGTGGTTCTTCAGACCTTGAGGGATAGTCAGTTATATGTTAAGTTCTCGAAGTGTGAATTCTGGTTGAGCTTGGTTGCATTTCTGGGTCACGTTGTATCAGCATAGGGTATTCAGGTGGACCCAAAAAAGATAGAGGCAGTTAAGAACTGGCCTCGACCAGCTTCAGCTACAGAGATTCGGAGTTTCTTGGGGTTAGCAGGTTACCATCGTCGGTTCGTGGAGGGGTTCTCATCTATTGTAACTCCGATGACTAGGTTGACCCAGAAGGGAGCCCAGTTCAGATGGTCGGACGAGTGTGAAGCGAGCTTTCAGAAGCTTAAGACAGCTCTGACTACGGCACCGGTATTGGTTTTGCCCACAGGTACAGGGCCTTATACAGTCTACTGTGATGCATCTCGTATTGGACTTGGTGCAGTGTTGATGTAGGATGGCAAGGTCATTGCCTATGCTTCGAGGCAGTTGAAGGTTCATGAGAAGAACTATCCAATGCATGATTTGGAGTTGGCAGCCATTGTTCACACATTGAAGATTTGGAGGCACTATCTGTATGGCGTGGCGTGTGAGGTGTTCACGGATCATAAGAGCCTTCAGTATTTGTTCAAGCAAAAGGAGTTGAATTTAAGGCAGAGTAGGTGGTTGGAGTTATTGAAAGATTATGACATCACTATCCTATATCACCCGGGAAAGGCCAATGTGGTGGCCGATGCCTTGAGTAGGAAGTCAGCCAGTATGGGCAGTCTTACTTATATTCCGGTCGGCGAGAGACCGCTTGCTTTGGACGTTCAGGCTTTGGCCAATCAGTTAGTGAGGTTGGATATTTCTGAACCTAGTAGAGTGTTAGCTTGCACGGTCGCTCGTTCTTCGTTATTAGAGCGTATCCATGATCGGCAGTTTGACGATCCCCATTTGTGTGTCCTTAGAGACACGGTACAATGTGGAGGTGCCAAACAGGTTACCTTAGATGCTGATGGAGTTTTGAGATTGCAGGGTCGAATTTGTGTGCCTAATGTGGATGGGCTTCGAGAGTTGATTTTAGAGGAGGCCCATAGTTCCCGATACTTTATTCATCCGGGCTCCGCGAAGATGTATCAGGACTTGCGATAGCATTATTGGTGGCGTAGTATGAAGAAGGATATCGTTGCCTATGTGGCTCGGTGTTTGAATTGTCAGCAGGTTAAGTATGAGCATCAGAGGCCTAGTGGTTTATTTCAGAGGATTGAACTTCCCGAGTGGAAGTGGGAGCGGATCACTATGGACTTCATTGTTGGGCTCCCACAGACTCAGAGGAAGTTCGACATAGTTTGGGTCATTGTTGATAGGCTGACCAAGTCAGCGCATTTCATTCCTGTGGCAGTCTCCTATTCATCCAAGAGGTTAGCTGGGATCTATATCCGGGAGATTGTTCGCCTTCATGGTGTGTCGGTATCTATCATTTCGGACCGAGGTACGCAGTTTACCTCGCGTTTCTGGAAAGCAGTCCAGCGAGAGTTAGGCACCCAGGTTGAGTTGAGTACAACATTTCATCCTCAGACGGAAGGGTAGTCCGAACGGACTATTCAGATATTGGAGTATATGCTCCGAGTTTGTGTCATTGATTTTGGAGGTTCGTGGGATCAGTTCTTGCCTTTAGCAGAGTTTGCCTACAACAATAGCTACCAGTCGAGTATCCAGATGACAGGCGATGTCGATCTCCGGTTGGATGGCTTGAGACGGGAGAGGCTCGGTTGTTGGGTACAAATTTGGTTCAGGAGGCTTTGGACAAGGTCAGAATCATTCAGGATAGACTTCGTACAACTCAGTCCAGGCAAAAGAGCTATGCAGATCGAAAGGTTCGAGATGTGGCTTTCATGATTGGTGAGCGGGTATTGCTCCGAGTGTCGCCTATGAAGGGCGTGATGAGATTTGGGAAGAAGGGCAAGCTTAGCCCTAGGTTCATTGGTCCATTTGAGATTCTTGATCGAGTGGGAGAGGTGGCTTATAGACTTGCATTGCCACCGAGCTTATCAGCCGTACATCTAGTGTTTCATGTGTCTATGTTTCGTAAATATCACGACGATCCATCCCACGTGTTAGATTTCAGCACTGTCCAGTTGGACAAGGACTTATCTTATGAGGAGGAGCCGGTAGTTATTCTAGACCGGTAGGTTTGCCAGTTGAGGTCGAAGAGTTTTCCTTTGGTTCGTGTTCAGTGGAGAGGTCAACCTCCTAAGGCATCGATCTGGGAGTCCGAGTCTGATATGCGGGACCGTTTTCCTCACCTTTTCCCCGACTCAGGTACTTCCTTCTTAAGTCCGTTCGAGGACGAACGGTTGTTTTAGAGGTGGAGAATATGACGACCCAAAGGGTCATCACCGATTTTCTCCCTTTTTCTATGCTTCCGAGGCCTTAAAAAACCTCACCTTTAGTTGCATCGATTTGCGTGCCCAATCCGGACGAGTAGCCAGAAAAGTTATGTGTTAAATTATGTGAAATTTGATAAATTGTGGCTTTAAAATGGTTAAAGTTGACTTTGGTCAATATTTTGGGTAAACGGACCCGGAACCGTGATTTGACGATCCCGGAGGGTCCGTAGAAAAATATGGGACTCGGGCGTATGCCCGGAATCGAAATCCGAGGTCCCGAGCCCGAGAAATGAATTTTTAAAAGAAATTGTTTTCTGAAATTTAATATGAAAATTTGAAATGAAAATGGATTAGAAAGCGTTGGTATCGGGCCCGTATTTTGGTTCCGGTGCGCGGTACAGGTCTTATATGTGATTTAAGCGCTTTTTGTGAAATTTGGTTGAAATCGGACGTCGTTTGACGTGATTCGGACTTGAATTCCTAAATTTGAAAGTTTATGAAGTTTGATAAAAAATGATGATTTTGAGGCTTGATTCATTGATTTTGATGTTATTTTGGCGATTTGATCGCTCGAGTAAGTTCGTAGGATGTTATTGAGTTAGTGTGTGTGTTTGGTTAGGATCCCCGAGGGCTCGGGAGTATTTCGGAAGTGTTTCGGAGTGGTTTTGGCCTTAGAAAAGTTGCAGAAGTTTCAGTTCTGGTGTTCTGGTATCTAGTTCTATGCGATCGCATAGGTAGCATTGTGATCGCATAGAGTAATCCTTCAGGTTCCCCACATTTGTTCTATGCGATTGCATAGATTCATCCGCGATCGCATAGCTTATCCAGATCCTTCAATGCGAACGCAACCTTTAATCCGCGTTCGTGTTTCATTATGTCCAAACCTGGAATGCACAGCCTTTTCTTCTATGCATTCGTAGAAGCCCTTCCGCGATCGCAATGACCAACTTCCCCTACCTTATGCGATCGCATTACCTTCTTCGCGATCGCATAGTGCATTTTTGCCCAGTGATTTTCAATACCCAAAACAGAACAGTGACGAGATTTAGTCCATATTTCACACGAGTTCTTCTTCGCCACAGCTCTTGAGCGAATTTTTGAGCACTTCTTCACCAAAGCTTCTTGGGTAAGTAAATTCCCACTCATTTCCTTCATCTTCCTTCATTAATTAATGAGTTTCTAAACCTAAATCATGAAATCAAAGTAGAAATTAGGGGTTTTGGGTAGAGTTAGGTTTTTGGGAATTTTGAGTGATTCAACCTCAATTTGGGGTCGGATCTTAAAATAAATTATATATTTGAACTCGTGGGGTTATGGGTAATCGGGTTTTGGTCCGAGCCTCATGTTTGAATCATGTGGGCCCGAGGTCGAATTTTGGTATTTTTGGAAGAATGCTAGGAACTTCATATCTAAGCTATGGAATTTTGTTATCGAGTCTTTATTGATATTATTGAATTAATTATGCCTAGATATCGTTTTTTCGGAGTTGGATTATAAAGGAAAGGTGGTATTTGAGGGTTGATTGCTATTCTTTGGACCGAGGTAAGTGTTTGTTCTAACTTTGGCTTGAGGGAATAGGATTAGAGTGTTGTTTGCTATTTGCTACTTGTTGAGTACGGTGTATAGGCATGGTGACGAGTATCTATACACCGGAGTCTAGCATGACCATTAGTTTTATTTGTGTTTATTCGGATTTTGTGATACCTCTTCCTTGTTAAATTGATAAATTTCATATAATGTGAAGAGTTTGAGGAAGAATTATGATTTGTACATTCTTGGAGCATTGGCTCGAGTATATCATAAAGCGTGAAAGTATATGAAATGATTGAACCCCTTTGGAGCGTTGGCTCAGGTGGTAAAGTGAGATAAGAGGTAAAAGTGAAAGAAAGAGAAAGAATTATTGAATTTCTCCTTTGCTGGGATGCTTGTTGCTTTGTTGACTATCTCCCTTGCCGGGATGCTGAGATTATTGATATTGTTCCCTTGCCGGGTTTTTAACTGCTTAATTGTGCTCCCTTGCCGGGAGTTAGCTGTTTATTTGTATTCCCTTGCCGGGATTTCTATCCTTATTTGTCTACTCCCTTTCCCCTTTGTTTGTGATTGTTGCTTGGGTGAGGAAGAGTGATAAAGCACGAAGGGTGGTGTCGTGCATTGCTTGCTATTGTGAGGAAAGAGTGTAAAGCACGAAGGGTGATGTCGTGCCGCACGATGTACCATTCTGTGCCAATTTTATTGATTATATGGTGAGGAAAGAGAGTAAAAGCACGAAGGGTGATGCCGTGCATATTTTGTTTATATGATTGCTTTAGTGAGGATGAGAGTAAAAGCACGAAGGGTGATGCCGTGCATTTGTTGCTTTCTGATTCTTTGTTGATATCCGAGTTATGTTGTTTCTTTCATTACTTGCTCTTATTTGATTTACTTCGAGGTTATAGATTTCCTTACCCTGTTTGCCTTGTGATTGTTGTTTGGATGAGGAAGAGCGTAAAGCACGAAGGGTGATGCCGTGTATTGTTTTGGTGAGAACGAGAGTAAAAGCACGAAGGGTGATGTCGTGCAAATTGTTGATTTTTGATTCTTGTTGACATTCTCGCTTTGTTACTTCCTTCTGTTACTGAGGATTTCTATTTGAAATTGTTAGCTCCCCATAGCATGCTTCCCCCCCCCCCCTTAGCTATTTAAATTCTGTATATTTCCTTTTATTGCATATATCTGAACAGGTTGTTTTTGGTAGGTCCTGTCTAGCCTCGTCACTACTTTGCCGGGGTTAGGCCAGGCACTTACCGGCACATGGGGTCGGTTGTGATGATGCTACACTCTGTGCATCTTTTTGCACAGATCTAGTAGCAGCTTTCGGACCTCAGCAGTAGGATTTGATCGGGAGCTGACTTCAGTCCAGAGACACCGAGGTAGCCTTGCTGACGTCCGCAGGCCCGGAGTCTCTCTCTCTTTATTCAGTTTGTTATCTCTTGTACCGAAACAAACAGGTTATAACTTTCTTTCAGACGATTGTATTTAGTAAATCTTAGAAGTTCGTGAGCTTTGTGACACCAATCTTGGGTAGAGGATTATGTTAAACCTTCCGCATTTAATCTCAGTTATCTAAGTTTAAAGACTTCCGCTTCTATTTAATTGTCACGTTTTGTTTATATTGTTGCGAATGTTATCAGAAATGTTTTAATACTTGGTTGGCCTAAATCCAATAGTATGTGTCATCACGACTCCTGGTGGTAGGAAATTCGCGTCGTGACACTACCTCAACGCCTCCCATAGGAATCTGAATAACAACAAGCTCTACATCGATTGGTTGGATGTCGTTGTAAACAATCTGAAAACTAAAAATTGTATGTTATATCCAACCTATATATACCTTTGATCACTGTATTGAAATGTATATTGCGTGCAACTGTTATGGCTGTATTGTGGTCCGGGTCCGACCCGTGACCGGCTCAGGACCGCGGGCCAAACGGGCCAAACGGGTTGGTTCAAGCGGGCCCGGTCTCTAGTGGTGCATAAGCCTATAGCGGGCCGGTCCAACCCAAATAGCCATTTGGCCATCAAAATTCAACCGTTTGGCACTTTAAAAAATAGCCATTTGGCCTCCAAACTTAGTTTTAACCCCAAACTTTTTATAGTTACACTTTTTCCCAATTCTCAACTATAAATACCCCCCCCCCTCCTCATTCTTTCATTTTTACTCACAAATTTATAAATCTCTCTCAATCTCTCTCTAATTATCTTCTACAATTGCTTACTTTATTATTGCAATTTCGTGTAAAATTGTGAAGTTGGTGAATTAAAGTATTCAAGTCTTCAACGATATTCAATTTTCAAGAAGTTATTCGTCAATTCGGTAAACTCGTTCCAACTCTTAAGTTTTAATATTATAGTTTTGTTAGTTTTATTTAGTATAATTATAATTAATATGACATTTTCTTTGAAATTTTTTTTGGTGGTAAGGGTAAGGGAAAATCTAAAATTGGTGAATCTAGTAACCAAGCTACTACTCTTCCCCCGGCTCCCCAACCCAGACCTATTACCCGTCCTCCTCCACCTATTATTCTTGATAGTGTTAACCCTTGTTTTCAATTTTTCAATAGTCAATCTTGCCATGATGTTGCACCAGGTCAACAATTAAATGAAGAAGTTATGAATGCTCTTTATCCTAATGAAACTATCTTTGAAAATAATGAGGAAAATGATGATTTAGATGAAACGCAACCGAATTTAAATGATACACCTACTAGTCCTGTTAATAACCCAAATGATGTCCCGCCTGACCCTCCTGTAGTAACCCCTACTTTTAATAGACAACCTGAGGGCCTAAAAGATCTTAGTTCTTGGACGGAGTTCAAGGGTTCTCAAGGTGATAATTTTGGTGATAGTTCACAACTAAATGAGCTTCAAGTTTATTTGTCGCAGGGACTTGAATCAGAGAATCCCGATGGCTCCTTCAAAGTTTTGGAATGGTGGAAGGACAAACAAAAACACTATCCGGTTCTTTCAAGGATGACTTGAGATATTTTAAGTGTTCAAGCTTCAACAATGGCATCGAAGAGCGCATTCAGTCAAGCGAGACTTCAAATCAGTGATCATAGAGCGTCTATGAGGGAGAGCTTGGAAAAATCAGTGCTCTTCGGAGATTGGATCCGTTCGGAAAGAAGAAATTTTGGACTTGCAGACTCACAACCGGAGATAGATAAAGCTTATGAAGAATGCTAGTGGTACTTGCGCAGAATGCTGCTTCACCCGGAAGCGATGACGAACAAGCTTCTTTTCTACCACCACCAACGGAAATTCATCCAGACCTTGAAGGATTTATGAGATTTGTTAGAGATAATACATAGACTAACATGTAACTTGTATTTTGGCACATCTTCCTTAGTTTTTTTTCTTTTAATGGTGGTATTAGTACCTTGTTGTGCTCATTCCATTGGGGGAGGAAGACTAAGAAAGATATTGCCATTCTTTGTTAATGTCGTAATAGTAAAATATATAAGACATTCCCTTGAATATTTCTTTGCAATTTATTTTGTGTTTAAATTTGATATAGTATATATATTATATATCTAATACATATAAACTATATATATATATATATCTAATACATATAAACTATATAAATATATATATATATATATATATATACATACACATATATTGTCACGACCCAAACCCTGCTCTGGTCGTGATGGCGCCTCTCTTGAAGACAAGACCAGCCATCAAACCCATATCGCCTTTTCAAAAATAGTTAAACATTAATAAATAGTTTAAATATGATTTAATGATATAATTAATGGAAGCACAACCCGACACAGCCCTAACCGGGGTATCACAAGTCACGAACATCTACTAGGGTATAAATACAACTGAAAGTCTGGAGTGTACAAATACATACTAATGAAACGAGGAGAGAGAAAAGCAGTGTTGCGATCGCCGACAACTACCTTGCTAAACCTTGATGACTCTGCCTCCGATCAGCCAAAATATACCTGAATCTACACACAAGGTGCATGGAGTAATGTGAGTACTCCGACTCAGTGAGTAATAATAATAAATAAAGATTGAAGGCAAGAAATCACGCAAAAACACAAGGTATTCCATACTGAAGCAGTAAAATCATTTTTTTTCAATAAGTAAAGCAAGTAGTTTACAAGTGAGTAACAAAAATGATAGAAATGTAAACATCCCCTCGGGCAAAACATGGACAACAAACCGCCCCTTGGGCATAATATCAACAGAACCAGCCCTAGGGCTCAATATCTGAACAGTGCCAGCCCCTCGGGCTCAATATCAGAACAGTAACAGCCCCTCGGGCTCACTCTCAGAATAGTATCGGCCCCTTGAGCTACCTCACAATCACTCATATCAGCCCCTCGTTCATAGTATCAATCACTCAGAACAATGGGTACCCGCGCTCTCTGTGGGTGTACAGACTCCGGAGGGGCCCCTTACGGCCCAAGCGCTATATCAAGCCACCTTGTGGCATCATCACTCAGCATATCCTCACATCACTTAAGCCACTGCGTGGCGTGTAAAGTATATCAGGCCCTCGGCCTCACATCACTCAAGCCACCTCGTGGCATAAATAGAATCTCAGGCCCTCGGCCTCATATCACTCGGCCTCACATCACTCAATCCACCTCGTGGCATAAATAGTATCTCAGGCCCTCGGCCTCAAATCACTCAAGCCACCTTGTGGCATAAATAGTATCTCAGGCCCTCGGCCTCATATCACTCAGCATATCCTCACATATGGCCCTCGGCCTCACTCAGTCTGGAAATCATCATAAGCCCCTTGGGAATTTGTAAAATAGTAGTTCTCAGCCCAAAATACCATTTAGAAATATCATTTGAGTTTTCAAATCTGCATAAAAGCGACTGAGTTTGTCAAACAATAATTATAAACAGGATTAAGTTTAAAAATAAGTCAAAACAGTGAGGAAATAGTGATAAAAATTTCCAAAGGATTCAAATAATTGGCTCGAAGCCCAAGTATGGCAATCAGCCGAAATAATGATGATAACAAATAAGTTTCAATCAAATATGCGGTAAATCATCAATCGGGATGGACCAAGTCACAATCCCCGGTAGTAAAAGACCCCGCGCCCATTATCCAACGCGTGTCTCACCTCAATATAGCACTACGATGTGCAAATCCGGGGTTTCAAACTCTCACGACATCATTTACAATCAATACTCACCTCGAACCGGCTAATCCTCTAGTTCGCGATGCCTTTGTCTCTTAAATAGACCTCCGAATGCCTCGAATCTAGCCACAATAATTCGATTCAGTTAATAAAAATTATAGGAATTAATTCCATATGAAATTCTACATTTTCCATTAAAAATCCGAAATTGCACTCAAAATTCGCATGTGGGGCCCACGTCTCGGAACCCGACAAAAATTACGGAATATGAAACCTCATCCAACCACGAGTCCAACCATACCAATTTTACTAAAATTCGACATCAACTCGACCCTCAAATCTTCAAATTAAACCAAGAGGGTTTTCAAGATTTTCACAACTAAAATCACCAATTAAATGCCAAAACTAGTAATAGATTCGGGTAATCTAACCAAAATTAAGTTAAGAACACTTACCCCGTTGTTTTCTCTGAAAATCTCCAAAACATCGCCTCTCCCCGAGCTCCAATTTGGTAAAAATGGAAAATGGGACTTTCGTCCTATTTTCAGAACTCAACAATCTATCCAGAATTTATGTGGTTACTGTTCACGGATACTATACACGGATACTGTTCACGCAGGTGTGGTTACTTTTCACACGTGCGAAAAATGCAGAAACTGCACAGAAAATTGCAGCAGCTTTTCTTTCCACTAAAAAGGCTCTAACTCCATCATACGAACTCGGAATTCGATGATTCTTGTTCCTATAAGTCACAAATAATAATACGAACATAGCCCTTCAGTTGAAACTCAATTCGGAGCTCATTTGCTCAGTTCAATACCCATTTCGCTCGTTAAACAATTAACTCATGTTTCGTGTCAAAAACTCAATCGCGACTTGATGAAATTAGACCAAACTTTCCAGATCAGTCCTATAATTCATTATCAAAATTCCGAAAGTCTCGAAATCAAATTTCAATCTCTAGAACTAAAAATGGACCTTTGGATTATTACATGCTTATGCTCAAAACGGCAAAATCTTCCAAAAACTCTTCCAAAACATATCCGTGCCTCATGGGACCCCGACCAAACATGTCAACACACCCCATAAGATAATTCAAACTTTTTCCATCCTTCGGAATGCTCAAAACAACATCAAAACATCAAATCACCCTCGGATTCAAGCGGAAGAATTCCAAAACTTCCGAAATCCGAATTCGATCAAAAGGTCGACCAAACGACGTCCAAATGACCTGAAATTTTGCACACACATCACAAATGACATAACGAAGCTACAGAAACTCTCGAAATTCTATTCCGATCCCTATATCAAAATATCGATTATCAACCGGAAAACGCCGAAATCTCAATTTCGCCAATTCAAGCCTAAACCTTCCACGGACTTCCAAAATGCATTCCGATCACGCTCCTAAGTCCCAAATCACCTAACGGAGCTAACCAAACCATAAAAATTCAAATCCGAGATCAAATACAAACAAATCAAATCTTGGTCAGAACTTTCAAATTTCAAGCTTTAACAGAGAACTGTTCATCCAAATTTATTCTGATTAACGTGAAACCCAACACCAACGATTTACATAAGTCATAATACACCACACGGGGCATGTCATGTCCGAGAACTGGCGATCAAAGTGCAAAAGTTCAAAACGACCGGTCGGGTCGTTACATCCTCCCCCACTTAAACACACGTTCGTCCTTGAACGTACCCAGAGCTGTTCTAAAAGCCCACCAATCGCTGAATAACCTTACCATGCATATAGCCGGGGGTGATCCCACATCACCCTATCTCATATAGGTCTGATAACACCGTTTAACTAAAATTACATAATCCAATCTAGCCCATACACCATAGAACCACATTTTCACTTCTGAAACCATCAATACGATCAAAACCTCACACCTATACTTTGAATAGACCCGAACTAGCTGTAGTAACCCATGCCTGCAACCTCGGGAGCAATCACATGATATACTATATAACTCTAACGCTCGCAGCAATAACTTCTATTCACAGCAGCTGCCCATAACAACCAAATACCGATAGAAAACTTCTTATCAGCTAAAGTCTCATTCCAACACTTTCATATACTGCCAACGATAAATGAAACACGCAATAAACCATAACCATTTCTCAAATCAACCATTCATGAAGCCATTTCTCCTCTGGCAATTACCATAGCAAATTTTTTTGAACCGAACCTCGATGTTTACCCATCAAACATGCTGAAATCGAATCCTTTTATTTTCATTAATGATCCCAACGATCTCCTCTGACCCAATACACTACCCTGGTGACATGTCACACTAATAGAGCCCTAAGCCACATCTAGCATAATACACGCACCAATAAGCAACGGTCCGAACATACTCAAATCATGAAAATGACTCAAATGAAAGGGTTGTACCTCAAGCTCACCAGTACCACCACAACGCAGGGCTTAGAACCCGTCTCACATCATAGAATAGGATACATGAAGCTAACCCGCAAGGTCATATCTCCACATAGCTTCGCTACAATGCGCGATCCTATCCAAACACTGCTCCACATGGGACACCTCAAGTCACTATGCTCGAAATTGACAACCACACGTAACTGTTACTCCATTCACCGAGCAACACCTGATTACTCTTCCCGCTCGACTTCCACTATGAACCCCATTAGAACCGCACCATATGTGCCCATAACCAATAAATTATAATGTCTCGCAACACAGAAAGGCAACTCATAGATCTCCCCAGATCACTAATAAGCTCAATAACGGTCGAATCAACCTATCCCTCAATAATACAATTCGGGGCCAACCAAGCCGACTCGAGCTAGAACACGCATCCACATTGGCCTGCCAACGAACTCCTTACCAAGGAAGCCTAAAGCTGCTCCTTCAACTACCATAACTCCTGCCGGAGCCATACGATACGGTGCTCGACATCACATAAATACCGAAATCCATAACCTCGCCCGACGACATGCCCGGCCACAAGAAACGCTTCCGAAAAGTCCCTCAACACCGGAACTGAATCAATGGTAGAAACCTCTGCACTAACATCCATCATGAAGGCCCAATTAAGAAAATCAATCCTTCCCAGCCGTCCACTGGGTCTATGAAATATAAACCACTCCACTAGAACATAACTCGACGTACATCGCCACTCAACCTTTGGCATTTCCAACCTAGCCCATAACGCAATAGTCCAGAATAACCCAACATTGAGACGATCAGTCTAAATCCCTAACATCACATCCAAAATCTAACATACCAAGCAAAGAAAGATCCTCTCGGGCCTCCAAATCTCGGTAGTCACTAAACAGTGCTGATACACACGATCTACAATCACAACATAGCCTGAATATGAGAACTTCCGTCTCCACGTTCACACGGCACATGAATCACCATATCCTATCCGAATTTCGCCATCTGAATATATGTCACACCTCTAATACCCAATCATTCCACTATAGATACTCTAAAATTTCTCTTTACCACCAAGCAAACCCGAATATCACCAGTCGATCTAAAAAGAAGGTGCCGCAATACTACTAAAGTGCTATCAACTTAATAACATTGCCCTTTTACTAAAACATAGACTCTCGTCAAATCATTTCCAATTAGAAGTACCATTTCCTTAATCATCTGAGGCTACCCGCTGCCTAAGAGTTTTATGAACTTCCTTTCAGAACTGAACTGTAACTCATCTAGCCAAGAACTTCCATTGATCCCATCTAGAAGAAAAATCATTACATATCCTATGCTTCTCACACTCGGAGAAATTGCACCTCTCCAACCACGGTAGAAATCAATAAGAACTCTCCCAATTCCATTTGCACAAATTCAACTGCCGGGACTAAATCCTTCTAACTAGACCAAGCTAAGCAAGCCATCAAAACCCAAGAGCATTGTTGCAAAATAGCTGTAGGAACTCATTACCTCGAACACACACAAGGAATTAATCATATCCTTACCATACCGATTTGGTCTACTATCAAGATACCCCATCTATATAAATTCCTTCTGATTCATCTTCAACTTGATATTCCTTCTTGCTGTAGCACCACAATTTCCTCAACCTAGGCTTATCACACGAAACCCAAGCATAAAGCCACACTGTCTAAGGCTCTTAAGCCGCTGAATACTCTTTAAGTGTTCCCCAAAGCCATTACCTTCACCTTATCGATACTAATATATAGAATCTCATAATTAATATAGAAAATACCACAAGTCTTGCCATCTTCCACTGAAAACTCAGTTGTTATCCATAAGTACAACTTAGAAGCCTCCAATTATTGTATGTAGAGTTTTGAACACAATAAGACCATTCTCTAGAGTCATCCACACTACTCAAACCGTAGTTAGATTGATTAAACGAACCGAACAACCTGTACTTCATTAGCACTCCGACACTGCAGAATGTGACCTCATTCCAATATAACCAAGCAACTTCCTGCTCTATGCATCGAGCATTCGTTACCAACCACAACTCAAGTCATTCCCCGATTCCCGTACACCCATAAAGCATAACATAGCCTTTATTGAAATTTCCTTTACTCGAGCCACAACTGATTTACAAATACGCCTCAAACTGGAACCATTAGATCACATAACTGTGCAGTGATCTATTCAATAGCGGACTCCCCCACTTGGCTCGAAGCCATAGATCAACACACTCTCAATAACTCATAACGATTATACTCTATTGATGTCATGATACCATAATGAGATTAAACTCAAATCTTTTATAAGCTTGTGAAAACACATATCATCTAGAATTTTAACTCTTCTGCAAATCTCGCATTCCACTCTCACAACAGTTACACCCACTCACTAAGCGACCCAATTTAAGTTGCAACACATATCCTTCACTCGCAAATCTAACAGACACACAAGGATCGTACAATCTCAGAACATTTTGCATGAGATAACCCACCTTCTTCGCCTTAAACTAACATTTATGTATACATTCCACTGTCATAACCATTACGCAGTCACTTAGTCTTCCTGAATCTGAACTCATACCGCAACATGAAATTTACTTCACTCCTAACTAGGACACATGAAAAGACTCTTTGCACACCCATAACTCAGGGCTATACCTCAAATCAAGATGGATACATCTCGTAGTACAAACATACTCATCACATAGTTATCCAGCCATCACTCCCACTAATAGGTACACTACCAAACATATAAGTTCAAAAATACTTGCTCACATAATCAGCACCTCGGTGCTCAAGCCATAGGCAAATATTCGGCCTCAAGTCCTCCAGACTAGCCTAACATCAAACTCACAGAGATCACATCTCGCCCCTCGATCGGGGAATCACAAGCCATCAAGGAACATCTGATACTGAACGTTCATGCGCGCATACGAACGCGTAGAAGGAATTCAAAGAGTTACATTTCAAGCTGAATCAAATGACGCACGATAAGAATTCAAGAATGTGAAGTTTTCCTAAAGGTTCTACAGCCTCTCGAGGATAAATACAGATGTCTCCGTACCGATCTGCGAGACTCTATTAAACCTGCTCATGACTCGTGAGACCTATGTAACCTAGGATCTGATACCAACTTGTCACGACCCAAACCCCGCTCCGATTGTTATGGCACCTCTCGTGAAGACAAGGCCAACAAACAAACCCATATCGCCTTTTCAAAAATAGTTAAACATTAATATACAGTTTAAATATGATTTAATGATATAATTAATGGAAGCACAACCCGACACAACCCTAACCGGGGTGTCACAAGTCACGAGCATCTACTAGGGTATAAATACAACTGAAAGCCTGGAGTGTACAAATACAGACTAATGAAATGAGGATAGAGAAAAGCAGTGCTGCGAACGCCGGCAGCTACCTTGCTAAACCCTGATGACTCTGCCTCCGATCAGCCAAAGCATACCTGAATCTGCACACAAGGTGCAGGGAGTAATGTGAGTACTCCGACTTAGTGAGTAATAATAATAAATAAAGACTGAAGGCAAGAAATCACGCAAAAACACAAGGTATTCCATACAAAAGCAGTAAAATCACTTTTTTCCAACAAGTAAAGCAAGTAGTTTACAAGTGAGTAACAAAAATGATAGAAATGTAAACAGCCCCTCGAGCAAAACATGTACAACAAACTGCCCCTCGGGCATAATATCAACAGAACCAGCCCCTCGGGCTCAATATCAGAACAGTACCAGCCCCTCGGGCTCAATATCAGAACAGTAACAGCCCCTCGGGCTCACTCTCAGAATAGTATCAGCCCCTCGGGCTACCTTACAATCACTCATATCAACCCCTCGGGCATAGTATCAATCACTCAGAACAATGGGTACCCGCGCTCACTGTGAGTGTGCAGACTCCGGAGGGGCCCCTTACGGCCCAAGCGCTATATCAAGTCACCTTGTGGCATCATCACTCAGCATATCCTCACACCACTCAAGCCACCGCGTGGCATATAAAGTATCTCAGGCCCTCGGCCTCATATCACTCGGCCTCACATCACTCAAGTCACCTCGTGGTATAACTAGTATCTCAGGCCCTCGGCCTCATATCACACGGCCTCACATCACTCAAGCCACCTCGTGGCATAAATAGTATCTCAGGCCCTCGGCCTCATATCACTCAGCCTCACATCATTCAAGCCACCTCGTGGCATAAATAGTATCTCAGGCCCTCGGCCTCATATCACTCAGCATATCGTCATATATGGCCCTCGGCCTCACTCAGTCCGAAAATCATCATAAGCCCCTTGGGCATTTGTAAAACAGTAGTTCTCAGCCCCAAATACCATTTAGAAATATCATTTGAGTTTTCAAATCTGCATAAAAGCGGCTGAGTTTGTAAAACAATAATTATCAACAGAACTGAGTTTAAATATAAGTCAAAACAGTGAGGAAATAGTGATAAAAATTCCCAAAAGGATTCAAATAATTGGCACGAAGCCCAAGTATGGCAATCAACCCAAATCATGATGATAACAAATAAGTTTCAATCAAATATGCTGTAAAATCATCAATCGGGATGGACCAAGTCACAATCCCCGGTAGGAAAAGATCCTGTGCTCATCATCCAGCGCGTGTCTCACCTCAATATAGCACTACGATATGCAAATCCGGGGTTTCAAACCCTCAAGACATCATTTACAATCATTACTCACCTCGAACCGGCTAATCCTCTAGCTCGCGATGCCTTTGTCTCTCAAATCGACCTTTGAATGCCTCGAATCTAGCCACAATAATTCGATTCAGTTAATAAAAATTATAGGAATTAATTCCATATGAAATTCTACATTTTCCATTAAAAATCCGAAATTGCACTCAAAATTTGCCTGTGGGGCCCACGTCTCGGAACCCGACAAAAATTACGGAATATGAAACCTCATCCAACCACGAGTACAACCATACTAATTTTACTAAAACCCGACATCAACTCGACCCTCAAATCTTCAAATTAAATCAAGAGGGTTTTCAAGATTTTCCCAACTAAAATCACCAATTAAATGCCAAAACTAGTAATAGATTCGGGTAATCTAACCAAAATTAAGTTAAGAACACTTACCCCGTTGTTTTCTCTGAAAATCTCCCGAAAATCGCCTCTTCCCGAGCTCCAATTTGGTAAAAATGGAAAATGGGACGAAGTACCATTTTCAGAACTCAACATTCTGTCCAGAATTTTCGTGGTTACTATTCACGGATATTGTTCACCCAGGTGCGGTTACTGTTCACACGTGCGAAAAATGCAGAAACTGCCCAGAAAATTGCAGTAGCTTTTCTTTTTACTAAAAAGGCTCTAACTCCATCATACTAACTCGGAATTCGATGATTCTTGTTCCTATGAGTCACAAATAATAATACGAACATAGCCCTTCAGTCGAAACTCAATTCGGAGCTCATTTGCTCAATTCAATACCCATTTCGCTCATTAAACAATTAACTCATGTTTCGTGTCAAAACCCCAATCGCGGCTTGATGAAATTAGACCAAACTTTTCAGATCAGTCCTATAATTCATTATCAAAATTTCGGAAGTCTCGAAATCAAATTTCGATCTCTAGAACTAAAAATGGACCTTTGGATCATTACATGCTTATGCTCAAAACGGCAAAATCTTCCAAAAACTCTTCTAAAACATATCCGAGCCTCATGGGACCCCGACCAAACATGCCAACACACCCCATAACATAATTCAAACTTTTTCCAACCTTCGGAATGCTCAAAATAACATCAAAACATCAAATCACCCTCGGATTCAAGCCGAAGAATTCCAAAACTTCCGAAATTCGAATTCGATCAAAACGACGTCCAAATGACCTGAAATTTTGCACACACATCACGAATGACATAACGAAGCTACAACAACTCTCGGAATTCCATTCCGACCCCTATATCAAAATATCATCTATCAACCGGAAAATGCTGAAATCTCAATTTCGCCAACTCAAGCCTAAACCTTCCACGGACTTCCAAAATGCATTCCGATCACGCTCCTAAGTCCCAAATCCCCTAACGGAGCTAACCAAATCATAAAAATTCAAATCTGAGATCAAATACAAACAAGTCAAATCTTGGTCAAACCTTTCAAATTTCAAGCTTCAACTGAGAACTGTTCATCCAAATTCATTCTGATTAACCTGAAACTTAACACCAATGATTTACATAAGTCATAATACACCACACGGGGCAAGTCATGCCCGGGAACTGGCGATCAAAGTGCAAAAGTTCAAAACGATCGGTCGGATCATTACATATATATAAGGCACTATATATCTCTCTAATACATATAAACTTCATATATATATCTAATACATATAAACTATACATATATATATATATACACACATACATATATATAAGGCAATATATATTACATAAGGCAATATATAATTATATATATACATAATACACCCTTATATATACATACTATACATGTTATATATACTATATATATTTATATAGCTATATATAAGTAATTTATACTAGTATATACATATATAGTTTACAAGAAAGTGCCTTAGATAAAAATAAAATAAAAAAATAGCCTATATATATGTGTGTGTATGTATATATATACATACACATATATATAAGGCACTATATATATCTCTAATACATATAAATTATTATATATATATATATATATATATATATATATATATATATATACATATATATAAGGTAATATATATTACATAAGGCAATATATAATTATATATACACATAATACACCCTTATATATATATACTATACATATTTATATATACTATATATATTTATATAGCTATATATAAGCAATATATACTAGTATATACATATATAGTTTACAAGAAAGTGTCTTAGATAAAAAAAAATTAAAAAAAATAGCCTGGAACGAAAAATGCCCGCTAGGCCTGTTTAGGTCCATGGGCCCGCCCATTTAGCCCGGGACCATGTGGGCTTAGGACCACCGTGGGCCGGTTCCACACATTGGGACCGTGAAGCCCGGGACCGCCTCAGCCCGGCCCGCATAAAGCCCGGGCCCGTTTGGCCCGGGCCCGGACCACAATACAGCCTTAGCAACTGTAGGCTATATGCAAATGAAAATTATAGTTTGTATGCAGATGAATGGTGTACTGTATATGGAAACTTTAGGTTGTATTTAGATGTATATTGTATGCATATGTATGTTGTATGTAGATTATAATGTATGTATCTGTATGGAACTGTTGGTTGTATGCAACTTGAAAATATAGTACATATTCTCATGTATGTTATATGTAGAATACACTATACTTAGCAAATATTGTATGCAAAATTAAATTTCAGAAATTTATGAAATAGTAATTTACCATGTTTCCCTGGTCTTTGAACATGTCGTTCATCAGATAAGCATAAGTCGGTTGATTGATAGTGGTTCTCCAATTCAGTAATCTGGGTACCCAATTACCAAGGCGCTTTGCAATTTTGGGGTCAACCTTTTGTCACGACCCAAAATCCCACCACAGGCGTCGTGATGGCTAAGACTAAGTAAGACGATTTTAATAACGATTCAAGCCATTTTTTTATAAATAGAAACAAATGTCGAAACCAACAACGGAAATAGTTATAACAACTTCCCAAGACTGGTAATACTGAGTCACGAACTCTAACTGAATACATGCAATGATCTCAAGGATCGAATATACAATACTGTTTGAGTAAGATTTGACAGTACAATAAAATAGAAAGACCCCAAGGAACTGTGACGACCAAGTAGCACTACCTTGAATCCTTGCGATCAACACACTAACTCTGTCCGAGTCCGATATCTCCAATACCTGGCTCTGTATAAAAATGTACATAAGTGTAGTATGAGCACACCACAGTCGATGCCCAATAAGTATTAAGACTAACCTCGGTGGAGTAGTGACGAGGTACAGTCAAGACACTTACTAGTCAAATAACCTGTGCAGTATAGAAGTATACAATAGTACTGGAAAATAACTAGAAGTGATAGCAACAAAAATCAACTAGTGATATAAACAGCAAGGCAACAAGAACACTATAAATATTGTTCAACAACTAATGAATACAAGTACAACCAATTAACCAAGTCCTTCAAATGTAAATCTTTCACCCATAAGTTTTTCAAATAATAATCCTTAGAATATAATCCTTTCCAATAAATATATTTTGTACTTCCTTCGAATAATTATCTTTCAAATACAATTCTTCCAAATAAATATCTTCAGATATAATTATTTCAACAGGTCTCTTCCAAATATAATTCTTTCAAATAAATATATTTTTTTGAATAAAAGTTCTTTCAAATAATATTTTTCGAATATAAGTCACCCGGTGACATTTCAAAATAGTTAATTGAAAATAAGTACCTTTGAGTATAAACTTTTCAAATAGATAACCTTCGAATATAAGTCACCCTGTGACACCTCATCTAATAATCATACAATACGGGTCTCAATACTTGAACCCTAACACTTGGCATCCTGTGCCCCCATCACACCCTTATGTACTTTTCTTTTGTGTAGATATTCTGTACTCAGAAACATCGACAGAGGATCTCCTGGGATCCCGTCCCGTAGTCCCAAACATAAATACTCGGGGATCTCTCAGTATCCTCAATATATGTGCTGGAGATCTCTTGGTATCCCGAGCATCTCTCAGTATCCTCAATATATGTGTTGGGGATCACTTGGTATCCCGAGGATCTCTTGGTATCCTCAATATATGTTCTAGGGATCTCTTGGTATCCCGATGATCTCTTGGTATCCTCAATATATATGTTGGGGATCTCCCGACATATCGATCCGTAGTCCCAAAGTAAATATCCAGTACAGGGAAATCTCCCGGGTGCATTCCCGTAGTCCCAAATATAAATGTGCAGGGGGATCTCCCGGAATATCGATCCGTAGTCCCAAAGTAAATATCCAGTACAGGCGAATCTCCGGGTGCATTCCCCTAGTCCCAAATATAAATGTGCAGGGGAATCTCCCGGAATATCGATCCGTAGTCCCAAAGTAAAAATACAACAATCTCCAGGAAAGAATCCAATACATGGGCGCTACAAGTGTTCAAATATTACAACATTTCACAAGTTACACCTCAAATACTCAATTATCACATTCTTCACAAATTATACTACAAATGTTCAAATATTACAACATATTACGATTTCCACCTCAAGTGCTCAATTATCACATCATTCACAAATTATACTACAAATGTTCAAATATTACAACATATCACGATTTCCACCTCAAGTGCTCAATTATCACAACATTCACGAATTGCACTACAAGTGCTCAAATATCACAACTTCATGAAATAAATATATATTCACCTTATTAACACAATTTTCCATTTAAATTATCTATAGATAAAAAATAAGAATGAAAGTATTTTCCATAAAAAAAATGGAAACTCAAACAATCACAGAGTTCACATAAAAGTCGAGTAGCAATCACTTCAAATTATCATCAAAACAACATTGGCAAATAAGGAATGAGGCATGGAATATAAGAGATTAGTAAGTCCCACAAAAATTTTCAATTTAATACATAAGGGTGTCCACGAATTTTAACCAATATAATTTGCACATATAACCAAGTACGTACTCGTCACCTCATGTATATGATTTCAAATCACACAATTTTCACATAAGACTCAACGGCTAAGGGAAAATCCCCCACACAAGGTTAGGCAAGATACTCACCTTTTTGAAGTTATGCCGATATTTCACAATCGCCTTCTTGCTTGAATTAACCTCCGGACGGCTCAAATCTATCCAAATTAATTGTATAACTTCATTAAAATTCATCGGAAATAATTCCGGATAATATAACATCAACTTAAAATTTCACATTCAAAAAGTCAACCAAAAGTCAATGTGGGACCCGCCTCTCGGAACCTGACATAATTTTTACGAAATCCGAATACCCATTCCGATATGAGTTCAACCATACCAATTTTATCAAATTCCGACATCGGATTGGCTTTCAAATCATAGATTTTCGTTTTTGGAAGATTTGCTAAAAATCTGATTTTTCTTCCATAAATTCATGGATTCATGATGTTAATGAGTATGGAATCACGAAATATAATTAATATAGGATAAGAAACACTTACCCCAATGTTTTCATGTGAAAATCGCCCAAGAACCGAGCTCCAAAAATTCCAAAACGAAATGGCAAAGTGCTGATTTTTGTGATTAAATGTTTCTGCCCATCCGTCACTAAAAGTCGTCACTAAAAGTCCACCAGAAACCGCTTTACCATCCTTTATTCAATTGGTCATAACTCATTGTACAAATGTCTAAATTATGAATGGTTTAACGTTCTAGAAACTAGAATACAAGGTCTACAATTTGCATGTTTTGCAAATCTTCATATTGCTTATGGATTTCGAGATATAAGCTTCCAAAATAGGCTCCTCGCATCAGAAATTTCTGGGGAAATTACTAAATAGCATTACCAGCCTTTATTAAATCGACCATAACGTTTTGTACAAATATCCAAATGATAATTGGTTTAGCTTTGTGGAAACTAAAATTAAAGGGCTACAATTTTTATGTTTTGCAAATTTTCAGATTCGTTATAGAATTCGAGATATCAACTTCCAAAATAGCCTCCTCGATTGCACCACTGTTGTCCAAAACAACAGCTGCAGCAGAAAAGGCATCAGTTTCTTTTGTCCGAAATCCATTCCGTTAACCTTCCGAAATCCACCAGAGACTTTCGAGACCTTTACCAATTATACCAACATGTTCCAAAATACAATAAGAACTTAATTGAGGCTTCAAACCACGTCAAACAACGCCGAAATTACGAATCGTGCATCGAATCGAATTATGAGTTTTTAAATCTTCCAACTTCTATACTTTTGCGCCGAAATATATCAAATCAATCCGGAATGACTTAAAATTTTGTTCACAAGTCATAAATGACATAACGGAGTTGTTCCAATTTTCAGAATTGGATTCCGACCCCGAAATCAAAAAGTCAACTCTCGGTCAAACTTTCCAAAAATCTTCTATTTTCCAACTTTCGCCCAAATGCACCGAATTGTCCTACGGACTTCCAAATCCAAATCTGAACATGCTCCTAAGTACAAAATCACCATACAAAACTATTGTAATCATTAAAATTCCATTCCGGGATCGTTTGCATAAAAGTCAACTGTCCGGTCAACTCTTTTTATTTAAGCTTCAAAATTAGAACTATTCTTTAAATTTAACTCTGAATCTTCCGAAAACCAAACTCGACCTCACATGAAGGTCATAATACATATTACGAAGCTGCTCGAGATTTTAAGTCGCTGAACGATGCGTTAATTCTTAAAACGACAAGTCGAGTCGTTACACCTTTGAACAGCACTCATAAAACCAAACTTGCATGGCGAGAGGCATCCCAACAATCCTATAGTACTTCCTGTGATAATCCATTTTCTTACTAAATAGATGTAATAAGGTTACTGAATGCAAAAGTACCCCATGGATAATCAGAGTATCTCCCACTCTCGACCAAGTCAAAATGTAGTCGTGGGATGGTTGTGGTTTTCTTCTCTGATGAGAATATCCATGTGTGTATGAGATACAACAATGTTATCTTGATGGCATCTCCATCGTTGTCATCATCACATTTCTTTTCATCAAAGCATGACAACAAAGCTTCCTTTTTAAGCAGTTTTGAACCGCCAAAGTTGTCTGAACAATACGGTTGGGCACCTCTGTATTGAACTTAAATTCATGTGGATCACCAACACATTTGAGACTAGTGACGAGGGCAAACTCCCTGATTGAGAAGGAAATTATTGTACCATTTACGTGTATTGAAAATACGTCATCAGTACTTCCTTCTAATTGAAAAACCATGAAGCACCTGAAGAGCTGATATTGTACCTCATACTGATCCATATAAAGGAGACTTCCAAAATAAGTAGAACTTAATAGTTTATACTGTTCTGGAGTAAGCTTTTCTTTGAGATCGGATACTATGTTTGTGTTTGTATATGAAAAAATATGCGGTGATAATCTTGAAGGGTGTTTCACAAACAGTTTAATTTCCTGCATACAAACAAGAATTTTAAAAAGGTTTCATATTCATCATCAATACATAAACTCATTAAGTGTTATGAATACATATAAATACAACTAGATACAGTTAAATATTGAAATACATATTAATACCATTTAATACAAAACAGTGAATATCTACATACAACATGCAAGGAAAACTGTATTAAGTACGGAAATACAGTGAATGTAAATTTGAATACATCTAAATACATTTAAATACAACATATAATAACCAAGTAAGCACAACTCAGTTAATGACATTGTAAATGTGCAAATGAGTTCTGGATTGTTTTAATACTTATGAATACAACTAAATACATACGAATACATTATCATACATATAAATCACATGAATAATTATGAATATATCAATGTACCCCTAAAGCACATCAACAACTTTGAATGCATATTGATACAATAACAATTACCTTTTTGTGTCGTGTATCTGAGGTTTTTTTGCATCAACTTCCTTAACCTTGACACATGAAGAATCATTCATAGGTTTTTCCTCTTGTTCGCAACTGGAATATTTGTTTCTTTTGAAGATTTCTCAACTTGGACTTCTTTCGATTTGTCCTTGTGTAATTTAGTTCTTCTCTCTGAAGCTGTAGTTGCTGATACACCTGCAAATTTCGACTCCGCTTGAGTTATTTGCAACGAGAAAGAGGGCCCATCAAAATTGAGAATTTTGGTGGGTATACATCTGGTTACCATCTTGTATGACGTTGAATCCGACATTGGAGAGAAAAACGAAAGCTTTATGTTGAGTAAATAATAATAATGGTTATTGTTTAAGAAGCAAACAAAAAACTGTATCAAAATCGAAGAAGCTAAATAATTGTATCAAAATCTAAGAAGCTAAATACTTACCGCAAGAACTTGTATCAGGAAATAAAACTGCGATTATAGAGAGAAACTAACTGGGGAGTGATAATGGGGGAGACCTAGCGAATTTGGGTGGGAGAAGAAGTTTAAAACGTGGTTTTGTGGGAGAAGATAGTAAAGTGTATGCAAAAAGAGAGAGAACATGGTTTGTGAAATTTACCGTGATTATGTGAGAGAATATCTGAAAAAGGAGAGAGAAAAATATTAATTAGCGTATATGGTGCCTTATGTAGGATATAACTATAATTAGATATTTTGTTATAAAGGATAAAAGGTAATAATATAATTTTTTAAAATGGTATTTATTTAAAATAAATAGGGTACTAAGCTTTTCTATAGGGTGTAAAATTTCCAATTTTGAACCTATTAAATTAGATGAGATGTGGTGGAACTGTGAATTTGAACACATAAAGTTTAAATTCTGGATCCGCCCCTGTTAGTGTCTGCTTTATATAGTCTCATTATAGGTGCATTGCAGATATATCCCGTATTAATTATTGCAAATAAATAATAAATTATAATGTTATTCTGTAGTATTTCATCAATTTTAATAGTTCTTTTCTATTAACAGATTGATTTTATTTTTAATTACATGAATATTCTAAATATGTTATTGATAAACGTAAAATTACATGTGCAAAGCGCGTACAATAAAACTAGTATATGAAAAGCAGTTGTGGAAAATAAATGTTCCGTATCTAAAATTTTCACTACAAATAATTAATTCCTATAAAAACACATCTTAATTGCATCATATATGTATACATACAACGACTCTCAAGTCTCAACCTAAAATCGGGAAATTGGAAGTTTTGACCATTCATTCCAGAAAGGTAGTATTGCATATGATCATTATTACTAAGCAAAGAATTTTGGCACGACACGGAATGTTACCTAATAAACTTTTAGCACCGTCATTAATTCTAAATTTTTATTCTTTTTCCTTTTCTTCTTTTTTCTCCCTTTTTTCCCTGGCATCTGAATCTCTTGCCCTCCACCATTAGAACAACCTTAGCCACTAAACCCATGAAGGAATTGGGTATCTATACTTTACGGCAGCACTTTGAACCATCGTCTTCCACCTTGAACCACTGACTTTCCACCATAATTTTCAACTTCTGTCAACCATCTTTCTCCCACATTTGGGGTATGCGCTTTGCGCGTGTACCCCATATCAATGGATATATAATTTTAAAAAAATCACATAAATCATATTTAAATAATGTCTTTGGTTATAAAACAAAAAGTAAATTTCTTGAATGATGAATGTTGATCATTTAGCTAACAGAAGAAAGAAAAAGGTATTTTTTTATAAAAATCCGTAAATGCTTTATTCATATTTTTAAAGACCTCTTTGGAAATATCTTATGAAAGTTGTTATTATTTATGAGATCTAATATTAAAAACAAGCAAGTAATACATAAATATTGTTATCAAGATTTGTCAGATAAAACCTATAGAAAATTAATTTTTTTTATCTCTTTAGAGATTTGGAATGAAGAGGTTGTCCGTATATGTAACGACCCGACCGGTCATTTTGAGTGTTTGCACTTTGCTGGCCAGTTCTCGGGCATGACTTGCCCCGTGTGATGTATTATGACTCATGTAAATCGTTGGTTTTGGTTTTCAGGATAATCGGCATGAAATTTGGAAGAACAGTTCTTAGTTTGAAACTTGTAATTCGAAAGGTTTGACCAAGATTTGACTTGTTTGTAGATGATCTCGGATCGGAATTTTTATGATTTGGTTAGCTCCGTTAGGTGATTTGGTACGTTGGAGCGTGATCGGAATGCATTTTGGAAGTCCGTAGAAGGTTTAAACTTGAATTGGCGAAATTGAGATATCGGCGTTTTCCGGTGGATAGGTGAGATTTTGATATAAAGGTCAAAATGGAATTCCGAAAGTTGCAGTAGTTCCGCTGCGTCATTCGGGATGTGTGTGCAAAATTTCAGGTGATTCAGACGTGGTTTGGTTGAGTTTTTGATCAAAAGCAAAATTCGGAAGATTTTAGAAAGTTTGGCTTGAATCCGAGATGTTTAGTTGATTTGATGTTGTTTGAAGTGTTTTAATGATTGGAACAAGTTTGTATAAGGTATTGGGTTATATTTGTGCTTTTGGTTGAGGTCCCGGGGGCTTCGGGGTGATTTCGGATGGTTGTCGGAGAGGTTGGAATCTTGTTGCAGCAGCTGATATTGCTGTTTCTAGTATTTTCGCACCTGCGGTTTGGAGGCCGCAGGTGCGGCGCCGCATATGCGATGGAATGGTCGTAGAAGGGATCGTGGAAAAATGTTGGGGACCGCAGAAGCGGTCAGGATGGACGCATCTGCGGAGTCGCAGATGCGGAGGATTTATCGCAGAAGCGAAAAGTGGACAGGTGAGCTGAGACCGCAGAAGCGGTAAAGAGACCACATCTGCGATGTCGCAGATGTGGAAATATGGTCGCAAATGCGATAGGCTTGATTAGTGATTTCCGCAGGAATGGTAGACTTAACCGCAAATGCGGTACTGCAGATGTGGTTGAAGGACCGCAGATGCGGAAAGGCCTGTGCAGAACATATAAGTTATTTCATTTCGCGAAATTGAGCTTTTCCACCATTGTTTACTTCGGCCTTGGAGCTTTTTGGGTGATTTGAAAGAGGGATTTCAAGGGAACTTCATTGAGGTAAGGAATTTGGACCTAAAACTCGTTCCTATGCTAGAAATTGTGGAAATCAAAGGTTAAAATGGAGGATTATGGCTTGAGTAGAGGATTTGAGGGGTCATTTGAACTCCGATTTTGGTATTCTTGATATGCATAGACTCGTGGGGAGATGAGGAATCTATTGATGTAAAAATTTCTAACTTTTGAGACGTGGGTCCGGCGGTTGGGTTTTGGTAATTTCGGGATTTGTGCCCTTTGTTGATTGTTTTTGCTTGGGCTTTGCTTCCTTAGCATATGTTGACGTACTCGTCCTGATTTTGGATAGATTCGATGCACGTGGAGGCCGATTCGATAGGCAAAGGCGTCGTGGGCTTGAGATTTAGCCGGTTCGAGGTAAGTAATGATTGTAAATACTGTCCTGAGGGTTTGAAACCCCGGATTACACATCGTTGTGTTACTTTGAGGTGACGCATATGCTAGATGACGAGCGTGGAGTGGTGCACCATTGGGAATTGTGACTTGGTCCGTCCCGTACGACTGTTAAGTCGCGTATTTGATTTGAAATCTTATGATATTCCATGTTCTAGAGATTTTTTATATTTTGGGTTGTATGTCATATTTGGGGCCTTGTGCCGACCTGCTGAGACCCTTAGAGGCATTTTCACTATTTTTCCTCACTCTATTTGTTTTGAAAGCATATCCTTAGTCATGTTTTACCTGTTTATTATTTAAACCCAATTTTATCACTTTATTTCTTAAAAATGTGAAAACTGTTTGGGTTGAGTTCCCTGTTTTACTGATGATCCGAGTGATCGTGAGGTTGATGACTGAGATAGACCCAGGGTCTAATTGTGAGGTTGATGACTGAGATAGACTGAGAGTCTGATTGTGAGGTTAATGACTGAGATAGACTGAGAGTCTGATTGTGAGGTTAATGACTGAGAGAGGCCGAGGGCCCGGTTGTGAAGATTATATATATATGGATCGGGTTGCACGTCGCAGTGATATATTGGGTCGGGCTGCATGCCGCAGCGATATATTGGGTCGGGTTGCACGCCACAACGATATAGCGCTTGGGCTGTAGGAGCCCCTCCGGAGTCTGCACACCCCCAATGAGCGCAGTCGACTATATATATGGACCGGGCTGCACACCGCAGTGATATATGGATCGGGCTGCACGCCGCAACAGTTACTATATGGTACATATTAAGTGTGAGTGCTGAGTGTGAGCGTTGATTGGTAAGAGTTGAGTCACGAGTGACTGAGAGGCTTGCCTGAGGGGCTATAGATATACATGTACATGAGTGATGCTTTGCCTGAGGGGCCTGTTTATGAACTTACTATTTTTCACTCCTCCTTAAAGGGAGTTTCTATTGAATATGTAGATTTAATTACTGCTTTCACTCATCTTTAGACCGAGCCTCTATTGGAAATGTTGAACAAATGTTTTAAATAATCTTTCATTTAAAGTGAAGTTTTTAAGTTACGAAAAGGGTTGTGAATTTCTGTTATGCCGGAGGGGCTGTATACGAACTAAGTTTTTGCCCGAGGGGCCGATTATGGTTTTCATCTCTTTTATTATAAATGGTATTGAACCCCTACTGAAACTGTTGGAAAGCATTTTAAATAATTTTTACCAAAAACTGGATTTTAAATGAGACGTTTGACTCGTATTCTGATTGAAAGGTTGTTGTGCTTATTGAGTTATCATATTTGTGGATTCATCGTTTTCTACTACTCAATCTTTATTTACTCTTATTACTTACTGGGTTGGAGTACTCACATTACTCTCTGCACCTCGTGTGCAGATTCAGGTATTTCGGAACCCGGTAGCGGGTGTTGATTGCTCAGACGCGGAGTCATCAGAGTTAGCAAGGTGGTTGCACGACGTTCGCAACACTGCTTCCTTCCTCTCATTTTCATTACTGTACTTAGTGCACTTTTGACTGTTGTTGTTGTTGTTGTATTCAGACCTTGGTAGATGCTCATGACTAGTGACACCCCAATGTCGGGCTTGTGTAATTATTCTGCATTTTTCTTTTAAATGTTCATTATGAGATTATTGGTTTATAAATGGTATAAAAATAACTTTTAATGGAAAATAATTGATTTGGGGAATTGTGTCGGCTGGCCTTGTCTTCACGAGAGACGCCATCATGATCGGGTCCGGTTTGGGGTCGTGATACTATAGCTCAAGGAAAATTGATAACTACAGTGTAAAATCTGAAAACGACTAATATTGAGTTAATATTTTACAAACAGATAACTTACAGATACATAAAAAAATACCCAGAGTTGTCATTTGTTGGATAAAAAAATAATAATTAATAAATTCATTTATAATACAAAATATTATCTTCCACTGTCTTATCCTTTCAAGTTGGCATTTTTACCAATTTGACTTTAAGTGTTATAATGTAATTAAATTTTCTCTATTGTCTAATTTATTTATTTTTTAGCGTAAATCTTCTCCTTTATGTAGCCTAAGGGGTCTTTTATTCACAAGAAACTGCAGCGGGATTATAAGGCAAAAGTTATAATACGAAAATCAAGTAATAACAAAAATATTTATTAAATACGATTAATAAATATTTGACTTATTGAATGAACAATAGAATGTATGGAGTATAATATAAAAAATGTGTTTGATTTTTTATATATAAACTTGGATAAAATTTTATTTTCAACTTTAACCTTAGTCTTCTTAAAAGTTTTGGAATAAGCGCTTTGGAGAAGGATATTTTGATATTTGATTATTTTATCCTGGGATAGCTAATCCCCAAATTATTATCTCTCATTGAATGTATAATAAAAATAACAACTAATTAAGATTGTGGTATAACTATCTTCATAAGTTTTTATACCAAAACAAAAGTCTATCCAAACACGAAATTAAATAACCCCACATTTTATCCCATGATTGTTATCCTTCAATTTTGTTTAATGTAAACAATCATTTAAAATTTTAAATCTTTTCTTAGTTATTTTATCTAATTATTGGTGTAATTTTCGAAATATTACACAAAAATCGATAAAGAAAAAATACTTAATTAATTCCTATCACATTCACTTTTAATATAGTATAGATATAGATATAGATAATCCACAAAATAGATTAAGAAGTCAAAACTTAGACAGTTTTTTTTATATATTTTTTATTCCCACAAAAAAGAAAGGGAAGGAAAATAGTTGTAAGTTGTATTTCTAACTTGAAAAAGACAATCACCAACCAAGATTTGTTTCTTCATCTCATCATATAATTTCCTTATATACATTTTCTATGAAAATACATATTACTACTCCCTATCAAAATGGAAAATTAATTTTAAAAAAAAATTATTAGCTGTCGTTCCTAGTTTTTGTAGCTAGTAACTAGCTAGTAATAAAAAAAATGCTTAATTTATGTGACATAATTTGATTAGGAAGTTTGAAAAGGAAAAAATTCTTTTGAACTTATGGTCTAAAATAATTTATAAATATTTATCTAATTATAAACCATCTCATTAAGGTAAATCGGGTGGAAAGGTTTCGTGGATTCCAAATCCTCATATAAATGTCCTGGGAAGGCAAAACCAAAGGAAATTCACTAATTTTCTTTGTCCTTTTCCCTTACCATGGAAATTTTGGCAGGTGGTCATTAGATTTTGAAGATTATTTATATTGACGACCTGGAGACCTCTGCTGGACCACAGTTCATATGTTGAAGAAGCTAATGGATTGTGCGATATGCACTACTTTAATGGACAAATTTATGTTGCCACTCTCTTTGGCAAAGTCTGGGTTATTGACGTTGCAAGGCCTAGCAATCATCATCGACTTTTAAAATCCTGTTTGCTTGATGTCAGAGAAAATCATACTCACGTTTATCCTGTTTGCAAGGCCTAGCAATCATCATCACGTTTATTGGGTTATCCCATCATTCTGATACCAAAAATGGATTGCAATGACACTCTACATTAAAACGAAGCCCTTGTCTTTTAGTTTTGGCCATTTTTCTATGTTTCCATTTTATTGTTGTAGTCTTGTTTGAAAGATGTTTATTTTTCGAATTTTAACCCTTTTCTAATCAATTTTCATCATGTTTTCTCTGAATGATTTAGGCCTGTGATATCAGTATGCAAATACACCTCTTTAATTTGATATTGTTGTGTTTCATCTCTAATGCAATAGTGAAAAATCATTATTGAATTGCTTAAGTTTTTGGTAATGAGAACCTAGGTGCAACTCTATTTTGGGGTTTTCGTGTTTGCTAAAAAAAAGAGTTTATTATACATTAGAAAATTTCTATGTTACTCGGACTCTCCGAAAATATCGATGGGTATGTATCGGATTCTCCAAAAATAGTGTATTTTCGAAGGATCCGACACAGGTATCGGATTCTTATAGCGGTATCTATATTTGAACTGAGTTGAAGTGGGGATGAGCGATGACATAGCTCACAGAAAATAGATACCTTCCAATGTAGAAAAATAGATCTATTTCACTTTCTGCAATTGTATATTTGAATTATTCACAAATTTTGATTCTTTAATAAGTTTTGGTCAAAGGATTATATTACTGCTATATTTTATTTCAAGTAGTCTAAGATCACAGGCGTAATAGCTTCCTGACCACTTAAACTTGTATCGGTTTGTAAAGCCTATACATGAACTTATATTTTTCCCATTTGAACACTTTAACTTGACGGAATGAATACTAATAAACACTTTCTGTCAAACGTGTTCGCCAATCGCTCTGACATAAATGACATGTCACATGTTTGGTCTTTATTATATGACATGTGGATTTGTGGGTCCTATATTATTAAAAAATGATTAATCCTTAAAATATTTAATTTCTTTTTCTTTCTCTATTTTATCCACCATACATAGCCAATAGTTCACCAACAACTCCAAACCTCAATCATCCTTGTCGCTTCTCTCCGGTACTGAAAATGCGGGTGTCTGTACACCGGCCGATAATCACCTCTCTCTTCTCCTCCCTATCCCTCCGCCCTATCTCCAGCTCCTCCGTCGCCGATCACCTTGCAAAAACCCTAACATCTCAATCGTTGTCCTCCTCCGATGAACTCACAGACCCTACCCCTCGAACCCGAACCCAAACTACATTAGAAAAATAGTTCGAATCATGGATCAACAATCTCAGACCGGGGTTCACACCAGCTGACGTAAATGAAGCATTGAGAGCTCAATTCGACCTAGACCTCGCCCTCGATATCTTCTCGTATTGATCTAGGCAGTTGTTGGAAGTTTGAGACAAGTTGATGCTTCCGAAATTCACGAAAACAACATAAGATTATCTAGAAATTTCAATTTCCATTTTTTTCCAGTAAATCAACGCATGACAATTTGGACTATTTTTAGATTTGTGCTTGCCATCCTTGTGCAGGAGTCATTTAGTGAATGAGGAAGAGAAAGGGAAAAAGAAACGGGGAAGGGGAGGGAAAGTAGGATAGACAATGAAAAAAATTTACAGGACGGGGGAGTTCGCTTGGGAAGATGAGAGAGGTGAGAGGGCAGAGGAAAAGAGGAAGGGAGAGAGAAAGGTCCTTTTTTCTTTCTTATTTATATTCTATTCTACCAATATTTTTTCAATAAAAATAAAATTATTCACGCACCTTGGCAGCGTGATTTGCACACAATTTAGCCATGTCAGCTGTGTCACTTCCACATAGGCTTGGTCAATGGTCAAATGTGTTTATTAGTATTCATTCCATCAAGTTGAAGTGTTCAAATGGGAAAAATGTAAGTTTATGTATCGACTTTACAAACCGATACAAATTTAAGTGGTCAGGAAGCCATTACGCCAAGATCATAAACATGGTGCAAACTTGTCTAAATTTTCTTTGACCTCTAAATATTGGTCTTGGTTGTATGAATGAGCTTTGATGATTAGTACTTAATTCATTTCCCAATTTCCTCCGCCTTACCCCGTAAAAGAGAAACAACGTATAATTTGAGACAGAAGGAGTATTTAAACAACCCGTAGAAATCAAGAATAAGGCAAAAAATAAGTTAGAAGAGAACAGTATTACAATTAATAAGAGTCCAAATGAGAAAAGGTCCTGAATTTATCACAAACGCCAATAACACTACATACCCCAACATAGAAGCAAAAAGTTATCATATTTTCGCTTCTCTTATTTTTATCATATTTCTGTAGAGACAGTCAAATGACTCATGAAGAACGCAAGTAAAATAGGGTAAAAATTTACCCGCACCGAGTGTTTACACCAAATGTAGTTAAGTTAACCATGAGAGATAAACAAAAGTTTATTAAGGGTTCTAAGTCTATTAAATGTTATAAGTTTAATAAACAAAAAAAATAGAAAGGTAGAACCGGAATAACCAACGTTATCATTTTCTAGCATTCTGCATCTTGTATTTTCGTACCTTTATTTCTCCATTAAAGATCAAAAAAGTAATTCTGAAAGTTAGTATGAGAAGAAGGGAAAATAAGGGGTTACTTATACAGAGGAGGAGAGTCGAGAAACAACTCAAAATTGTTAAAAATTACAATATTTTACAAGGCTTCGAAAAATCAATACACTCAGAAAAATTATATATATGATCAATGCAATAGCATGCTTTCACCTTAATAAAACATGTTTTCGTTGATGTATAAAGAAAGAAGGAGATTTGGGTGCTCTACTGATTGATACTTCATTTGCTTTCTGACGGCACTGTTCATTTTTTTCGATGTTTTAACGTTGATCTTAACGGAAATTACTAGAATATTAAGAAAGTAGTATTATTTTGATGTTATTATTTAAGATTACATGCAAAACAAATAGGAGTTAACTATGATTAAAGACCATTAGTTATAGTTCAATAAGATTACAAGTGTCATTTATTTATTGACTTGGTATAAATATTTGGTGCGGGTAAGTTTTTACCGTAAAATTAAATACTACCTTTTGGTATTTTTTAGATATGTAAATAAGCAAGCAAATATTTATTTATAAAAAAATTAAATATCTTAAAAATGTAACAGATAGTCAACACATAACTTATAATCTCAAAAAGTAGTACTCCTACTATTAAAATAAAATAAAACATCTATTACCATGCCGTGTTAAATTTTTGCTCTTACAACGTTATTAGTGTGCTGCAAATTAACTGAAACGTTGCCCCAATTCCCACAATGTGCTACACTAATAATAATTGAATCTATTTTGTACATATTTCTTACCTTGCATATATAGTACTTTATTTAATATTTATTTAACAGGCGAAACACATGTCACTTGTAATTAGTTAATTATATATCGAGCTTTTTCACTAATCATTCCATTTCTCCATTAAATTTTAGAAGCTTACCAATGTTTTGGTCAACTTGTGAATATTTGGTCGGGAATAGTTTTGAATGATGATTGTATTGTTGATATTATTTTGTTATTGAATATTTGTATAATTATTATTGTGGTTGGGGTTGTTATTAGCATAGTTGTTGGTTAATTGTTGTTCTTGTTGTGGTGGTTGTTGGTTAATTATTGTTGTTGGTTAATTGTTGTTGTTGTTGTTGGTTAATTATGGTTAAAGGGCAGCAATGTAATGCTACCATTATAGGATGGATATTGGTTGTAATTGACAGGTGATGTAGCTTAAAAGCAGGCATATTCTGTCCGGTTTTTACCCAGAAAAACGACCGAAGTCGGTCGAAAATCTCATTTTTTCCCTAGAAATTCATAATTTTCGACAGAGTTCGGTCGAAAATTTCAAATAAAATCTGCAAAATCTTGAAATTTCCGACAGAAGTCGGTCGAAAATATCTTTTTAAATATATTTATTTATTTTTTAGTATACCAACCGATTTCGGTCGGTTTATTACAATTTACAAATAATTATAAAATTATTATATATATAAAATCCCGACCGATGTCGATTGCTATTTGAAAAAAATTTATTAATACTGTTCGATTTCGGTCGGTACATTTATCTCTGTTGTTAGTCAACGCGTTGAATCAACCGACCGTTTTCGGTCGGAAAATTTCGACCGATTTCGGTCACAACACCTTAGCGGCCGTTATTTTTCCGACTAATTAAAAGCGGTAGAAAATCGGTCGCTTTTCCTCAAATTACGACCGATATCGGTCGGTTTCTTAGACGAAATTGGGCAGTTTTCTAGTAGTGCATTACGCGATAGTTAAAATATTAATTTTAAATGATATGGGAGTTTTAAAATAAAAATTAAAGAAAAGGAGTAACTTTTCATCCCTAATTACCAAAAATTTAAGTGAACATAACTCTAAATAGTTAAGGAAATTAAATTACCAAAATTCAAATTAAGGAAATTAAATTACCCGTAGAAAGATGGATATTCCCTCAATAGTTACGGCTTGTCCAAAATGCTTAAACATAGATTTTTCAACATGAAAAAATAAGCCATGGGAGACAATTACTTTTTGGTATGCACTTCATCTTTTCGAGAAATTTTATTATACTACATGAAAGAATTCATGTGAAATAAGCAAATTTGGATTATCTTTTTTGGATTTAGCTCTGATAATCAGTAAACTTATTTTTGGCGACCTGGAGACATCTGCTGGACTACAATGGACAATTTTATGTAACAGACGCGTTGGCAAAGTCTGGGTCATTTACGTTGGGGGGCCCCGAAATCCTAAGCTAGTTATAGAACCCCGTTTGGCTGTTGAGATATATGATTATATGTTGTCGCGATATGGAACTCACTTCTACTTAGTTGAAGTATCAGGTACACTTTTATTTGTCGCACAATGTGCTGAAACAGTGGAACCAAATGGACATGATTATGTGTATGAGACCTATAAATTTCGAGTCTGGGAGCTAGATGTAATCAAAGGAGAAGCAAAAGAGATTGAAATCTTGGGAGATGGAGCAATTTTTTTGGGGTGTAACGCATCAATTTCTATCGACTCTTCTAAGTTTGCAGGAGTGAAGCCTAATCGCGTCTATTTTACTGATACTTGGAGAGAGTTATTTTCCCATCTCGGAGGGGGTGGTAGAGATTGTTAGGACCGAAAAATCAAGTGTCGTGCGCAAGCTAGTAAAGCAAATCTTGAACGACGATAAATCATACAACAAAGAGAAATAATATACCAAAAGAGACACAAATATTTAACATGGTTCGGTCAACTGACCTACATCCACGGCGGAGATGACAATCCACTATATAAAAAAAGAATATAAATATCGAAAGAACAGTCTCACGAAGAGGCAAACACAAGTGACACACTAACCCTTGTCCCGTAAAGTTCTCCCCCTAAACACGACTCTCAAACCTCATATGGCTACATGGTGGATGCTACTGAATAACAAGGGAGGATCCTCAATTTATAGAAGTCCAAACATTTTCCTACAAGAAAAAGGACTTGCCAAAGATAGGAGATTTTGTAATTTCCTTCTACAAGAAAGAACCCAATTAATGTAAACATGTTGCTCTTTCCTTCAACAGATAGAAAAACTAAATATGGTAAGAAAATTATGGCAAACACCTAATAGAGATATGAGAGTTTAAGGTCTTGAAGATGGAAAAATTCGATCATTTTTTAATGGCATTTCCATTAGTCTTATTTTTCCCCCAACTTAGGGTTATACCATCATTCTAATATCAAGAGGGGATCACGCTTACTTCCATTACATGCATTTTAAATTATGAGTAGCTTTTCTCCTTTAAGTTTGCTCATTTACTTATGTCTTATTGTCTTACATTACCAGAAAAATTGAAACAAATGAAGAAGAAGCTTGAGATGGTTCATATTGTCATATTATCCTTCAGTTTTCTGAAATGTAGAACTCTATATGACTACTGATAGATCTCATTCTGATGCTTTGAATAATACTAGAGAGATGAACTGATTTCGTGATTTATCTGTACTGAAGACTCAGTTTTAATTTCGTGTCTCTCTATCTCTCTCATGTTCTAAAATCCTTACTCTCAAGATATTTTGTACTTAAATCCATGAGTTTTCTCTCTTAATTAGTCTCAAGAATTTTTTCTCTTAGGTTTAATTTATTCCCTTCTATTTTAATTTTTGATGAATTATCCCTCTAATGTTTCATCTAAGAAGTAAGAACATTGACTTTACATTTTTTAATTTTTGGTGAATGATTCCTTTCCCACAAGAAGGGAAGCCTTGGCGCAATTGGTAAAGTTGTTGTCATGTGACCAGGAGGTCACAAGTTCGAGCCATGGAAACGGTCTCTTGTAAAAATGCAGGGTAAGGCGGCATATAATAGACCCTTGTGGTCCAACCCCTCCCCAAACCCCACGCATAGCGGGAGCTTAGTGCACTAGCTAGGCTGCCCTTTTGATTCCTTTCCCACAACTAATTTGCTAGAATATTGGCTAAAACTTTTCAGCTTGCTAAATCGCTTGTTCAATGGTTTGTTTCAAGTGACTTCTTGGGAGTTTTATTTCTAACAAAGGTCTTTTATTGTAAAAGTTTCAAGATTAAAGCATACACAGTAATATAGTTGCATTGGGACATGATATTTATTTGTTCCCATTAGACGTGGTGGTGCACTCATGTTCCAGAAATTCTAGATCCGCCTCTGAGTATATGCTTCTATTCTTGAAATATGTAGAACAATACAATACATCTACTCTGCATACAATTCGTATAGTAATTGCGAAAAAGACTAAAGCAACTGTAAGGCCTTTCACATTTGTGCACCATATCTGCTTCAGCAAGAGCATAGAAATAGATCCCACTTTATTGATTAACATTTGCCAGCTCCAAACATGGTCTGATATATTTATTTTGTTGCAACTGAAACTTCTAGCAATGAGTTAAGCAAACGTTCATCATCGCTTAAAAAGGATGCTTTTAATAAGCTAGATCTTCCCTACGTAGAAAAAAATACCTTGCATTAGTAGAATCTGTGTGCAGAGCTTTATTAGATTGGGACAAGGTGCATATGCCAAAGTTTGCTGGTGGTTTAAATGTGACAAATATAACATTGTGAAATAAAGCAGCAATTTGCAAACATTATTGGAATCTCTACAAGAAAAAAAAATAAGACCTTGGATTCAATGGGTGCATCAGCTTGTTTGGATGGTTGTTCCCCGTTGTATCGTATTGTATTGTTATTCCAAAACATTGTTTATTTTGATTGTTTCATTAAAATTGATTGTATTGTATTGTTAAATTCATTGTTCCGGAACAATGAAAAGTCCTCTTTTTTTAAACAACGGATTTGGTGTGGTGGGATTGTTTCCTATTTTTCTTTCCAATTATGCCCTAACTTATTACTCATAATTCTATTTTACCCTTTAGATTTTTTTGCTATTTTAACTCCAAATCTCCAACCTATGACCTACTTTGTTTTTTTCAAGAACTTACGCTGCCAACGTTAAAGGTGTTTTGCCGCCTTCTGTTTTATTTTTTCTCCTAATTTGCTTTTAACTCAATTCTACTTAGTTGTGCTTCTTTGGATTGCCTTCTTCTGTCTCGCTCCTTTGTTATGCTTTCTTAAGGTGTTTTGCCTTCTTCTGTTTTGTTTTTTAAAATTATTTTTATGCAAAATTTTTGATAAATTTAATATTTAAATAATTGAGGGTATTTTGGTAAACTTATCAGTTACAGTACGTACGATATATACAGTCAAACCAAACAGCAAAATATTATTTAAAAATAATAAACAATACAATCTATCCAAACATTGTATTCATAAAGCGATACGATAAAATACGATACAATACAATAAAATACATTATAAGACGATGGGGAACAATGATCCAAACAGAGTGTAATTATATAAAAGGCAAACCTGTTTGGGGCCGTGTGTGCTAAACAATCAGTGGCGTAGCCACCCATGCCAAGGTGGTCAAGTGCACACCCTTCTGCGAAAAATTATACTGCGTATATAAGTTAAATACTATTTTATATGGTTATATGTCATATTATTTTAATTGCCCTTAACAAGGTTGAGTAAGGCAGTCCGGCGGTTCAGGATGTTTAAAGTGACGTGTTGTTCATGGGTTCAAAGTTCTACCAATTTTGTTTGCCAAAACTAAACGGAGGCCACCATGTATGTTCTATTTGATTTTTTTTCAATCTAAAAGAATTCCTAATAAAATAACTGTTGAAACTTAAAATTTATGTAGAATAAACAACTAATCTAAAAAATAAATTTTTAACCAAAAGTTATTTCTTAAATAAATTTTAGAATTTAAAGATCAAGCTCTACAAAACTTTCTTCAATAAAAGCTCTCGACAAACTAGAAATCATCTCGACTCTCTCTTGCCTTTGGTTTTATGCTTACTTTAATTAATAAGATTTCTAATGTTTTTTTTTTGTTATTTTAATTTTAATTTATAAAATTATGGTCCTATTAAAAAAAAAATTGTTTAGCTAAATATTGCATTGTTTGATCTAAAAAATATGGTACATCATTTATCGACAACAAAATTATTGACTCGTTTAAAGTTTGAATATTTTTAACAGAATTTCTGGCTACGCCACTGTAAACAATTATCATGGATGGTGAGAAAGATTCTGAAGGCTAAAAAGTATTTGGAGCAGGCAGAATATCGCTTTGATGACCTTATGGAACTATAGTAATTCTCTATCAGAAAGTTATAACAAAAAGTCGGAAAGTCCCATGGAGGAGACTAGTTTGCAATAACCTGGAATGTCCAAGCTAGATTTTTACTAAGAATGGTGCCTCATGAAAGACTATATATAGAGATAGATTGGTGCATTGGGGTGACTAACAATCCAATATGCCATTTATGTGAAGGTGAAGATGAATCTGTTAGCCACTTGTTTTTCAAGTGTTCTTTTAATGCTTCAATATGGACTAAATTGCTCAGGTGGCAAGGTATTATGAGGCAGGCACTGGGATGGGAAAAGGAGCAAGCATGGGTCATACTGTTTTGAACAAAAAAATGCCAAAGCAGAGATCTACTGAATGTGTATAGCTGTGTGTGCATACTATTGTTAGGGATATATTAGATATGCCCTAGATCCAATGTCATATTTGATGATTTGAACATTTTTTTTTGTGAACGTTATTTCATATAAAATATATATATGGCATTTGATATTCTTTTATCATTGTTATTAATTGCTTGATTAATTTGATAAGGTCCTTGATTAAATTTTGAGACTTGACATTGTGATGGAGATCATGATAATAAGAGTGAAGTTTCTTATAATTTAATTTAAATTTTGTTCTTGATCATAGGATTATTAATTTGGACATTAATAATTTGGTTAGATCAATATCTATGTGATCATCTTTATAGGATAAAGATTAGTTGATCTCATTAACTAAATCACATAGATAGATGATGCATATGGAGATATGATCATTGAACCGACTCATTGGATAATTCTTAATGGTTAGAATTACCATAAACTGTCAATGGGATATTCTCTAGAAGAATGTGATGTAAGAACTTTCTTTGACATGATATCATCATAGTAATTGACAAGTTATTTATTGTACTTTGATACTAGACACCTATGGCCCTAGGGCGATAGTTGAAAGGATATTAGGTATGATTAAATACTTGTAGAATTAGTGATTGATCAAGATGGAATCTGTCAACTCTTGGTAATGAGTTTAAGCTCCATGTTGTCATGAATTATAACCGACCAAATTAAGACCTTGGCCATGGCGATTGAATGAAAGAAGAAAAGAGTTTCTTAGGTCATTCAATGGTTGATTATATTTTGACATGAACACATAGTTGGTCGCCTATTAGGATTTGACAGTTGAACCATATCGTAGGGTAAACCAGAGCTATAATTACAGAAGGAATTAATACATTATTCTTCTACAGGTTCTTGAGAGTAAATTGTATACTTCATGTTATCCGGTCGTTAAGGAGTGTTGCTAGACGTCACCCTTGATTAGTGTATTGATGTGATCAATTTACTAACGGCTTAGTATTGAACCTATGGGGTCGCACACTAACGAGTGTTCTGATCTTTGCTAAATGATTAATTGCTTTATTATTTGATAATTAAATTAAAGAATTTAATTCGTCAAATATATTCAGTTATTAGTAAATCAAGAGAGTTATTCTTGAGAAAGTCCTTATAATAAGTCCTTATGGTATTGTTTACAATTTTCAACACATTTGATATGGGAGATAATTTTTTAATAGGAAAATATTAATAAGAAGAGTTCAATTTAGAATTGAATTCTATAAATGTGTTGTATGTTTTTATTTTCAAATATTGACTAAGTTATAAAATTCAATTTAAAATTGAATTCCATAAATAAATTACATGTTTTTATTTTAAAATGGTGGCTAAGTTGTAGAATTCAATTTAGAATTGAATTCCATAAATGAGTTACATGTTTTTTTAAAAATGGTGACTAAGTTGTAGAATTCAATTTAGAATTGAATTCCATAAATGACTTACATGTTTTTATTTTAAAATGTTGACTAAGTTATAGAATTTAATTTAGAATTGAATTCCATAAATAAGTTACATGTTTTTTTTTAAATATTTACCATAAGACATGTGATTTGTATTTTCCAATGAAAATTATGTATATATATGTGTGTGTGTGTGTGTGTGAGAGAGAGAGAGAGAGAGAGTCCTAATTAAAAATTAGTGAGACATAGATCTTATACATATTGTAAAGAAACCAAGAGAGTTATTCTTGAGAAGAAAAATTACTTTGAGAAAGTTATAGTACATTATAAAACCAAGATAGAAAATACTAGTACAAGAAAATTGTTTCTTGTTCTTCTACCTTTGAGTTGAGATTTTTGAGAAAAATTTCAACACAATATTTTCATTCAATTTGTTCACAGGGTTTCATTGATCAAGGAGTTGATAGCAAGGACCAGTCTCAGTGTCGATACACATAGAGTCTTCGCACTATCGAAGAAATTAAAAACGAAACTCTCTTCATAAGGTACGTCTTAGATTCGATCTTTGATATGTAAATAAATTTTTAACACGAAAATTTCTGCCTAAGATTGCTTTTATCTTCCGCTCCGTGTTATGAACACCTCTATGCAATCCTACAACTATATGTGGCAAGAAAGGAATAATAGGGTATTTTAAGGCAAAGGGAGAGAAGCTGAAATTCTGGTGCGACACGTCATACAAGATATTAATGTTCGAGGAGAATGGAGTATAAAAATAGCTGGCTAAATGAGAAAAATGAATTACTATCCATAGTTGTAGTTATGGTCAGACACGGACTCAAAATTTGAAGATGGTGGGGGCACTATTATCTTTAATATAGACAAAGTTGAAAACTTTATCGATAATTGAATTAGGTCCCGCCGTATGCCGATGAACTCTCTGTGACGAATGACATATGTGAGTGAGTTAGGAGGTGAAGTTGGGTATAAAAGTGATTTGGAGCTTTAAGACAAGGGTTTAATCAAAAAAACAAAAAGGAAAGTAAAAAATCAAAACATAAATAAATAAAAAATCTTGAATAAAATTAATATTTTAGCTAAAAAAAGGAAACCTACTTAAGGAAAGTGAGGGAGTCTTGGATTCGAACCCAGGACATCCCTCACGAAAGTAGAACTGGGTAGGATCGGTCGAATCATAAATTTCGATTTTTCGGTGTCGGTTTAATCGGTTATTCGGTCGGTGTGCGATTTATAAATTATTAAATTTCGGTATTCGATGCGATTAACGATTTTGGTGTTTCGATTTTCGGTTAAACCAAAAAACCGAAGTTTTGGCTTCAACAATGGAGATTTAAAGGAAAAATCATTGCTTTCAATTCGATCAGTTCTAAAAACAATAATGGAAAATCTTAAATAAGAGAATGAGAGGAAGCCAATCATTCATTTGGGCGGTGGTGACCTTTCTGCAATACCATGCTTTCGAACTCCTCCAATAGCAGAATACACTCTTTTTAGTGATGTTCAATCTGCTAAGTTTGGTTATGCTCCTGATGTTGGTCTTTATTCAGCTCGGAGGTCTCTATGAGTCAACACATAAAAATCGTTCACCGTTAATAACCAAAAAACTAAACCAAAAATAACCGTATCGAACCTTGAAAAAACCGCACCGAACCGTAAATTTTTTGTTTCGGTTTGGTTATTAATATTACAAAACCAAAAACCGATAAAACGAACCGTACTTTCATACTAACCGACCGAACCAATCGATGTCCACCCCTAAACTGAAGCAAGTAGTAAACTCGACTAATGCCCCCAACGAGCTTTTATGTTACAGAATGCCTAATTAAATATAAATCCATTTCATAATATATATATATATATATATATATATATATATATATATAGAGAGAGAGAGAGAGAGAGAGAGAATTTTTCTTGAAGTTTATGGGATCCGGTGAACCTTTACTGTATATGTAGAACTGCCGCTGTTTATAATGTGACAAGTGAAAATTTGGGTCCCAATTGTTTGTTTTGCAAAATTGAAGTGATAGAGGTTGATCTACTCATTATACTTGGAATCTGTTTCAGATCCAACTAAGGGTGACAAGTGGGCCGATTAGGCTCGGGACCAGCCCAGGCCTACGAGCCCATATAGGTAGTGGGCCTAAATGGTCCTACCCGTTTAAGCCCGGGATCAGGGAGATATACAGGCTCATATGGGCCGGTTCACAGTAGGGGACCGTTAGGATCAGGACCGTTTGGGCCCGGGACCGGATCCTAAGTAGGCCGGTTCAACCTGTCCTAGCCGGTCCCAAACGGTCTCAACCAGTCACCAACGACTATATTTTAAAAAAAAATCCAATTAATTTTTTGACTGTTACCCATTTAAAATGTAGTCGTTATTGCTGCCAAAATAGCCGTTGGCTATTTAAAAAATAGACATTTAACCCCCCCCCCCTCCAAACTTTGTTTTAACCCCAATCTTTTTATAATTATACTTTTTCCCTATTTTCAACTATAAATACCCCCTCATTCTTTTATTTTTCTTCACCAAATCATCAATCTCTCTCTAATTTTCTTTTAAAATTGGTTACTTTGTTGTTGCAACTTGTGTGAAAAATTGTGAAATTGGTGAATTGAAGTATTCAAGTCTTCAACGATAATTAATTTCAACAAGTTGTTCGTCAATTCGGTAAACTCGTTCCAACTCTTTAGTTTTAATATTATAGTTTGTTTTATTTAATTACTTTGTATAATTATAATTAAGATGGCTTATTCCTTAAAAAAAATATTTAGTAAAAATAAGGAAAAATCCAAGAGTGGTGAATCTAGTGGTCAATCTATTCCTCATCTACTTCCCCGGCCTCCCCTATCCAAACCCCATACCCGCCTTCCATCTGTTCATATTCTTGATAGCGATAATACTTTATTACAATTTACCGAGAGTCAATATGTGCATAATGTTGGAGGTGGTGAAAACTTAAATCATGAATATATAAATTCTCTTTATGGTAATTCAACTATTGATGAAGAAGATGAGCAGGAAATAGATTTAGATGAAACGCAACCGGATGATGATACACTCACTAGTCATGTTGTTCAATTTAACCCAACTAATCCAAATGATGCCCCGGTTAACCCCCCTGTTACTACCCCTACTTTTTCTAGACAACCTTCTAAACAGGCCAAAACATCTCTTGTTTAGCCTTTTTTTTTTATTCAAATAAGAGAAAAAAATAAAGCTAAGTGTAAAACTTGTGGCAAAGAGTTAGCTTTTAACTATGTTGATCGGGGGGAAGTTTGAGGAGACACGTAATGATACACCCTCAAGATAAAGCTAAATATTTTCAAATGAAAGTTGCGGTCGGGGGGTCAAGTCCAACTAGTCAGCCTGACCCTAGTACCGGGTCAAATCAATTTCAACCGAGAATTAACACTGTTACCAGTGGTATTTTATATTATGACCCAAGAAAAGATAGGGAAGAATTGACAAAAATGGTTACTGTTATGTGCTTACCCTACAGTTTTCCGTCTAACCCCCACTTTGTGCATTATATTAGAAGAGTTTTTAATTCTACTTATAAAGGATGGTCTCGCACAACCATAAAGAGTGATATTTTAAATATAAACATGAATATGAATAATATTTGCGCTATTTATTTACTTATATTAATTATCGTGTTGCTATTACTACTGATATTGATAGAAGTGGTAATGACTGTGATTATCTTACTGTTACAAGTCATTGGATTGATGAGGACTGGATAATGCAAAAGCGCATTATTGCTTATAGAATAATTAATTCACGTCACACAGGGCAGTTTATTTCTACCGCGGTTACGGATATTTGTAGATATTTTTGCTTTAGTGATAAAATAATGTCAATTTCAATGGATAATGCTACTAGTAACACTAATGATATAGCCTTGCTTACCACTACACTAAATCCTGCTTTTAGTAATATTTTTCATGTTAGATGTATTTGTCATATTTACCATTTAATTGTGGGTGTTGGTATGAGAATTTTAAATGTTGAAATTGAAAAGGTTAAAATGGCTCTTAACTGGCTTTTTTATTCAAACCGTAGAAGTAGACTTAGAGAATATTTTAAAAGATGCGATGAATTTGGCCTAAGAGAAAGAAAGGTTCTTAAACCTTGTCCAACTAGATGGAATTACAAGTATGAAAGTTTAGTTGTTGCATATGAATATAGAAACCCCATAAACTCAACGTTTAATGCTCATGTAAGTGATGATGATGAGCACCTTACAAATACGGATTGAGCTAATGTTAAAATGCTTGTAGATTTTTTAGAAAGATTTCATGTTGCTACAAATGAATTTTCTGGGCAATATTATCCGACTATTTCGAACTGTTTAGATTATCTTGCAGATTTTGCAAATTTGTTTGCTTATTTTTCAGAGGGTGGGAAAATTTATGAAGTAGTCATTTATTCTATGAGAAAGAAATTTAAAAAATATTTTTACCCTATTCCCCCTATTTATGATATTGTTGCGTTGTTAAATCCTACTATGAAATTAGGTGGTCCTCAATATTGGTATCGATCTACTTATAATGGTTTATCACTTGCACCTGAGGAGTTGTCTACATTTTCGGACGCACAAGCCTTAATTAAAATAAATTCTCTAACTATTTATAGTGCTTATCAAATTACACTAGATAATGCTAGACCAGATATTCCAATTCCTTCTTCTTCTAGTTCTCAATCATCTAAAAGAACTGAAGGAGTAAGAGCACTTACTGCTTGGACCGAGTTCAGAAGTTCTCAAAGTTGTACCACTAATGATTTGTTCACAACTACATGAGTTTGAAGTTTATTTGTCGCAGGGACTTGAGGAAGTGAATCCCGAAGGCTCATTTAATCTTTTGGAATGGTGGAAGGACAAAGAAAAATACTTTCCGATCCTTTCAAGGATGGCCAGAGACATTTTAACCATTCAAGCTTCAACAGTGGCATTGGAGAGCGCTTTCAGTCAAGCAAGACTTCAACTCGGTGATTATAGAGCGTCCATGAAGGAGAGCTTGGAAAAATTAGTACTTTTCAGAGATTGGATCCGTTCGGAACGAAGAAATTTTGTACTTGCTGAATCACAACTAGCAGTAGACGAAGATTACAAAGAAATGCTAGTTGAACTTGCGGAGGATGCAGCTTTGCCCGGAAGCGGTGATGAACAAGCTTCTTTTTCGCCACCACCAACGAAAATTCCTCCGAACCTTGATGGATTTATGAAAATTGTAAGAGATATCATGTAAAATTAATATGTAACTTGTATTTTGGCACATTTTGATTAGTTTCTTTTTCTTCTCAATGGTGGTATTAATACCTTGATTGTGCTCATTCTATTGGGGGGAAGGGGGAGCTAAGAAAGATTGGGCCATGTTTTCTTAATGTCATAATAATAAAAATTATAACGCATTCCTTTGAATATCTTTTTACAATATTTTGTGTTTTAAATTTGAATTAAAAAAATTTAAGTCACAATTATATAATATAATTTACAAGAAAATGTCTTAGATAAAAAATTTAAACAAATAAATAGGCCCACTTAGGATATATATATATAAGCTATATAATTTACAAGAAATTGCCTTAGATAAAAAAAAATTAAAAAAGGAATTTTTACATTCCTATACACTATATGAAACTATGTTACTCTCCTTACTCAAGTTTTACTATAATTACATTTTATATATCCAATTATCATTTATATACATTTTAAGAGAATTAATGATCATAATTAGTGTCCTAAAATTAGTCTAACACATCTTCCACTCCTCCACATTTTTCTCTCCACATCGCACCCCCCTCTCCCACGTATGTTGCACAAGATAGCAGCAATTCCACCATTGACAACTATTAAAAAGTTTTGAAACTTTGAATTCGAATTTGGGTTTTCAAAAAAACATTATTTGTTTGAACTGGATGTTGTTGCAAAGAATTGAGAATTCTCTCTACGTCTCTCTCTATCTCTCAATCCTTAATTTCAGTAATGTAAAGCAAAGGAAAAGAGAGCAGTAATTCGAATTTGGGTTTTCAAAAATTATTATTTGTTTGGATTGGGTGTTGTTGCAAATAATTGGGAATATAGTTTGGAGTTTATATCTCAATTTTGAGGGGGTTTGGTGAAGATTAGACTTGGTTTTGGCTGAATTTCAAGATTGAAACTCGAAGAAGAAGAAGAAGAAGAAGAAGAAGAAGAAGAAGAAGAAGAAGAAGAAGAAGAAGAAGAAGAAGAAGAAGAAGAAGAAGAAGAAGAAGACGACATGGCATTATACTGCAGAAATTGTAGAAAAATTGTATTTATTTAACTATTGTATGAAAGTTGAACAACATTCTATTAAAATTATATTTAAGTTGTATGATATTGTAGTTGTATATAACTGAGTAGAAATAATGTATGAATATTATAGATAAGTTGTATAATATATAATTAGTTGTATGAAGTTTTTACTATATATAAATCAGATACAAAATATACAAAAGACATTTTATAAAATTTGTATTTAAGTTGTATGTTATTGTAGTTGTATTTAACTGGGTAGAAATAATGTGTGAAAGTTGTAGATAAGTTGTAGATAAATTGTATAATGTATAATTAGTTGTATAAAATTCGTTTATGTATAAATCAGATACAAAGTATACAAAAGACATATTGTATAAATTTTGTATAAACTATGTATTTAAGTGGTATGACATAGTAGTTGTATATAACTGGGTAGAAATAATATATGAATATTGCAGATAAATTGTAAACACAAGCATTATAACATTTGTGTAGAGAGTACATTGTGTACAAATAGTGAATGTGTTATCATTAAACAATTACATTTTCTCATACAAATCATTTTGGGAGGGTTATTGATTGGAAATTAGTATTGAGTTGGGAAGTCTCGAGAGGGATTTTTTTTGGTCTTTCATTTAATTAGCAGCATAGAGAGTGTATTAAGCATTATTTCTTTTTATTTCAAATTTGATATTTTGAAGTACCTGTTAGAAATTTGAAGCATAAAAAATAATGACGATTACCGGAATTTTTACCCACGACGTTAAGAGCTGTTCAAGTACCAAATGTTACTATTCTATTTTTCAATTTTATCATGTCTGATGACAACATAAAGAGTTTCATATGTTGTAACTTGTAAGTCAACTTAATCCGATAATATTAAAAAAAATTATATTATCAAAGCGTATAGAACATAAAGTCTTTCTTTTATTTAGCAGCTCAAGAAAGAGGAAGTCTCAAAATGCTAGCTAGTCATGAGCTGGAACAATATGAAATCGCATCATGGTCAATATAGAAAACAATTCTAAGATGGAGCCAAGCCTTTGATCTTCTTGTTTATGTATGAAATGTTTATATATTATATAATATAAATACTTATCAAGTAAGGAAAAGGATGGAAAAAAAGATATACGAACGTCCAACAGAAACAAAGGGAATTTTCTGAGAGAGATGGAAGAGAACTTGCACACAAGTATGGAAAGCGAAGTTGATAAAATTATGTTAGAAGGGTAATAAAATTCCCTTATTTGGTGATCCAGTGAAGAAGAGAGAGAAAAAGTAAAGAGTTTAATTAAATCCCTTAATTAAAGGCTCTAATAATGGATTGAGAGCCTTTTAAGGTGGAATATATATATTTTGTAAACAAAACTTGTGTAGGTAGGGTAATTTACTAAACATGAACATTTAGAGGTCGTTTGGTAGAGTGTGTTAGAGAAAATAATTCATGCATTAGCTTTGTGTATTAGTAATGCTTTGTTTGGTACACTTTTTCAACATATGTATAACTAATACAAGCATTAGTTATACAACTCTATTTGGTATTATCCTATGTATAGCTAATGCATAGAAAACCATGGCATTAGCTATACAAAGGCTATTAATGCATGCATTAGTATGGTTAAAGACAAAATTATCCTTAAAGTCCCTTAAGTTAAAGAATATGGAGGGCATTTCTGTAAACAATTGAATTTCTTAAAAATTATGCAATGCATTTTAATTTTTAATACATCACACCAAACAATGCATAAGAAATAATCTCTGTATAACTAATGTTTGCATTACTAACTCATGCATTACTAATGCACCTTATTTAGCATTATTCTTATATGCCCTACCAAACGACCCCTTAGGGTAATAAAGTTTCCAATAATGTATAGGAATGAAAAAATCTCATTAAAAAAATAGTCAAGGCCCACTTAGACCCGTTTAGGACCGGGCCCGACCCACATAGCCCGAGACCATTAGTTCGTGATTCTGGTCTGGTTACACCCAAAAGCCCACGAAGCCTAGAACTGTTTAAGCTTGGCCCACGAAACCCGGGCCCACTTAAAACCATACCGTTTAAGTCCGGCCCGCGAGGTCCGTTTAGGACCGGGCCCGGACCGTCTGCCACCCTTAGATCCAACAAGTGCAGAAATTAATATGATTCCATACTTAATTTGAGCTTGTTACTGATCGTGTCCTACTTTCACTCTTAAATGGAAAATGTTAGTCATATATTTTAAATGTAAAATCACAAAATTTATTGGACTTGAATTGTCCTAAAGTTAATTTTTAGTTTAAAATTTGGGATCTTTACACAAATAGTCATCCATATTCACTATTTACTTTCTTTTAGCCATATACATAGATTATACATGATTATATACATATAATATATAAATTATGTATTATTATACTTCCACGAGCTATTTCTAGTTTAAACGCTTGAATACGCGGCTATTTGAGTTAATTCTTCTTTAAATTTCAGTACAAAATAGATACTGGCTAACCTCTAAAAAGCACCCTTAAGAATGATTATATGTGCACTTGCCCCAAAGATAAGGGAGAAATTCAAAAATAGCCAGATTTACAGCTGGTCGTTCAAAAATAACCTAGTTTCAAAAGTAATCGAAATTTAACCACTTTTCATGTAAAGATAAATCTGAGCGAAACACTGTTCAAAAACCGGAAAATATGTCAGTATATTATACTGGAGTTCCAGCATAAGTATGCTTGAACTCCAGCATACTATACTGGAGTTCCAGCAAGTATAATTGTCCAGTATAATATACTGGAGTTTGGAGCACCGGTGCTCCAGTCTCCAGTATATTATACTGGAGTCAGCAAAGTATACCGATCCAGCATAATATGCTGGAGTTCATACACAGGTGCACCGAACTCCAGTATATTATGCTGGACCGGTCTCTGTTGCAGCAAAATAGTGGTTATTTTTCATTGACTTCGTAAACGCAGGCTATTTTTGAATGACCAGTCCGAAAACTGGTTATACCGTGCTATTTTTACCAAAGATAACAATCCCGGGCCCAGTTCCCAAATACAACCTAAAGCTAGTATCGAAGAGCAAACCTGGATGGGCATTCGTCTCAATGTTTAGCACATTTCCATTTAACATGATTATTCATAGAAATTCAGAATCCGAATTTTTTAAGTACTTGTTAAAAATATGTTGTGGGTTATCTTTTTGTATGGAAAAACAATATTATGAGACTGAAGTTGTATTTAGATAAGTGGAGTATAGCAAAAAAAATTGTGGTCATTCTTTTCTGGGACCTCCTCTTTTTCGTCAATTTTTTTGACTTTTTGTGGTATTTAAAATGCAATAAGATTTTTTTTAACCGTAATTTTTATATGCCTTTTAAATTTTTAAATTATTGATTAATGTGACTTGTAATATTTTTTATGCAATATCTAAATATGTAATTTTTTTAACTAAAAAACCTAAAAGATTCTATTTACGATTTTATAGTCAAAATTTAGAGGTTTAACTCTGAAAATACAAAGTACAAACGATGACATATAAATTGGATAGAGGGATATATGTATTGACCAGCTTTCCATATTGCCTTAGTTGAATGAATGCTTCAATAGTAACTATAACAATAACACGAATGTGGTTTCACGATCGGGGTCCGGAAAGGATGGCGTGTATTCTTATATTACCGTAATTTGGTGACCAACGCCTTTGAGATGCTACGTGTAGTCCTTTGCCCAATTCCCCCTACATCTTGAGGCCGCCCAAATAGTGTTGGCCAAGATAACAGCTGATAATTATCATTGGCATCTGCATTACCCCAAATAATCATTTACAATTACAGGAATAAACAATTACTAACCATTATTGCCTTCATCATAAGGAAAATTAGCACGCTTCGATTGAGTCTCTCCACCACCATATGATTATCATTATCATATATCCTTCTAAAGGGAATGATTTCCCAATTTTCTGTCTACTTTATTTTTTCACTTTGAATTTTCTCTGTCTATAAAAATGAAGATTAGTCCACTTGGTAAAGCCCAATAGCAAATCGTGAGCAGCGTGTGAACCTTTTAGTTTGTTCAGACATGGGCTTTGAAGCCTAAAGTTTCATTTGCCAGGCTAGGGTAGTAATTTGAGCCCAAACCCATTTAACCCGCCTAATTCGCTCAAGATTGGGGTAGAAATGAAATCAGGTAGCTACTCTAAAGGGCTGCTATTTAAGAATTAGTCAGCACATCCTGAATTTCAGTTTTCCTATTTAATCTTTCAGGACAAAAATGTCCTGAGTTGTCGTGGAGTTAAAAATTTTAGTTTAAAATTTTAGGACAAAATAAGTGTTGGCTAGTTTTTAAAGAGCATCCCTGAAAATGGTTATCTGTGCACTTGCCCCTAAGATTGGGCTGGTTATTGACCGGCCCATTTTTTTAAACATATATTTAAACGAGGCATTTGCATCTATACTCGTTTTTTGGGTTACCTTTTAACTTATACCCGCTTTGCAAAAAAAAATTGCAAGCGTATCCACTTTTCGTGTAACTTCAAACATACGGGCTTGAAGTAGCAAAAATTTATGTCTGAAGTTTGAACTTCAGAATGCTTTGCCTGAGGTGTAACAAAACTTCAAATATTTTTGCATGAAGTTTGGCCTGACTTGCAAAGGCAATCACGCAAACTTTAGTTCAAAGTGCAAATGGCAAACTTCAGTTCAATAAAACTACAACATATTTTGGCTGAAGTTTTTGTTTGTAATTGTTGAACTTCAGCATTCTAGTAGCTGAAGCTTTGTTCTATATTTACTAAACTTCAGCATGTCTTAGTTGAAGCTTTGTTCTGTATTTGCTGAACTTCAGCATGTTTTAACTGAAACTTTGTTCTGTTTGTGATGAACTTCAGCATTTTAGGGCTGAAGTTTGTTTTGTATTTGTTGAACTTCAGCATTCTTAGAGCTGAAGTTCTAAACAACAATGAATTTAATAAATCATGATTAGCAGCGATTGATGCTGTTTATTTCAAAGATTAAAGAATGAAAAATATTTTCGACATGAAAACATGTTACTACACCTAAACTAGAACCAAAAATCAATATGCCTGTGAAGCTAAAATATTTAAGAGGTTAAATTATTATGAATAAGACCAAACTGAACATAATGGGACAAGAAGATATATATGAATAATCGGGCTAAAACACATAACAATATATCAAGCTTCAGCATTAAGAAACAAAGGAGGAGAAAGAGGTCTGAAGTTGTTTAAACAGTGGGTACAAGTTAAAACTTTTTAAAAAGTGGGTATAGGTTAAATGAGGGCGGCCAAATTATCACGACCCGGATTTCCCACCCTCGGGAGTCATGATGGCGCCTACTCGTGAAAGCTAGGCAAGCCGAGCGTTATAGATTCATTACCCTTTTTACTTAGCCTTTTTAAAAGATCAATACAATAGGTGATCAATAACGAAAATCATTAAAAAATAACCAGAAATGCGGAAGACGAAAACTTAATAGTTTAACCAAACACTAATACATAAATCCGAGATACAACTCTACCCAGAATTTGGTGTCACAATATCACAGACTGTCTAGGAACACTACAAATAAGGGTTCGAATGATAAATACAAGCTGTTTCAGAAATACATAGAAGAAACAGTATAGAAAGAAATAAGGAGACGCCAGGGCCTGCGGACGCCTGTAGGACTACCTCGGGTCACCTGAATGGAATGAATACAGCACTCTCACTGTAGTCCAAAAGCTGCAGCACCAGGATCTGCACACAGTACAGAGTGTAGTATCAGCACAACCGACCCCATGTGCTGGTAAGTGCCTAGCCTAACCTCGACGAAGTAGTAACGAGGCTAGGACCAGACTACCAAATAAAGCTGTGCAGTTAAATCATATATAGCGGAAATAAAAACAGTTATTCACAGTCAAAGGTGGGAGGGGGAAAGCATGCTGCGGGGAGTATCAGATAACAACAGAATACCAAAGAGGAAAGTAAAGAAACCAAAATTTAATTATCAACAAGAATAAGAAAAACCAACACAGTATTCACTTTCATTTCCTTCTCGTTGCAGGCGTGCAATCCGCTCCCATTTCAAATATTACCATGGCGGCGTGCCACCCGATCCCTTTTATATATCTTGTTGCATGGGTACAACCCGATCCCATTTCACATATCTTGTTGCAGGCATGCAACCCGATCCCATTTCATATACCTTGTTGCAGGCATGCAACCTGCTCCAATTTCATATATCTTGTTGCAGGCGTACAACACGCTCCCATTTTATATATCTTGTTGCAGGCATGCAACCCGCTCTCATTTCAAATATCTTGTTGCAGGGTGCAACCCGCTCCCATTTCATATATCTTGTTGCAGGCGTGCAACCCGATCCCATTTACAAATCTCGGCAAGGGAGATAATATCATAAACCATAACATCCCGACAAGGGAGACAATATCATAAACAATAACATCCCGGCAAGGGAGACAATATCATAAACACTAACATCCCGGTAAGGGAACCAACAATGATAATCATCATATTAAGCATGAATAAATCACAACGGAGTCACAACAATTACAATACTAGACTCACAGGCATGCTTGACACCGACGTATAGATACTCGTTATCATGCTTATACGTCGTACACCACAATTAACACATAGCAAATAAGACGCAACTCCTAATCCCTCAAGCTAAGGTTAGACCAAACACTTGCCTTGATTCCACGAACATAATTCAAGCCTCAACTACCTCTTTACCTCTTGTTTTCAGCATCAATTCGCTTGTATCTAGCCACAATTTACTTAACGATGTCAATAAATGCTAAATAAATCAATTCTAATGCATGAAAATAGGTTTTATGAAGATTTCCCCCAAAAAGTGAAAATTTGACCCTGAGCCCACATGGTTAAAACCCAAGGTTCGAACCAAAACCCGATTACCCATTCTCCCACGAACCCAAATATATGATTTGTTTTGAAATCGGACCTCAAATTGAGGTCCAAATCCCCAAAATTTGAAAACCCTAAGTTCTACCCAAAACATGTAATTTCTCCTATGAAAACCCTGGATTTTGAGTTGAAATCACGTGAAAAGATGTTAAAGATTGAAGAAAACGAGTTAGAAATGACTTACAATCGATTTGGAGAAGAAATTTTCTTTGGAAAATCACCCAAGAGTTTATGTTTTGAAAGAGTTTGAAAAATGGGAAATTTTCGGCTAAGTTAGGATTTAGCAGGTCGTAGATGTCACAATTGCGACCAGGGTTCGCAATTGCGAACCCCTTCTGGACCTGCTATCTTCGCATTTGCGAAGAGATTGCCGCATTTGCGACGACTGGGGATTTCCGGGGTTTTCGCATTTGCGAAGAAATGCTCGCAATTGCGAGCAAGGCTGGCCAAGGCTTACTTCGCATTTGCGAAAAGCCACTCGCAATTCCCAAGTTCACAGACCTCGCATTTGCGATCACCTGATCTCGCAATTGCGAGATCAAAGGCCAATACCAGACCTGCAACCTGCAACTATTTTCTCTAAGTCTAAATGCACTCTATAGCCTATTCAAAACTCATCCGAGCCCTCAGGGCTCCCAACCAAGCATGCACGCAAGCCTAAAAACAATTATGCGATCAAATCATCAAAATAACATCAACAACTATGAATTAAACCTCAAATTCATGAAATCATTCAAGAACATCAAATTTTCCAATTTCTCAACTTTAGGTCCGTTTTATACCAAGCCAACTCCGATCTTTACCAAATTTTACAAATTTCTCAAAATTATTATTTCAAACTTGTACCGGGCTTCGGAACCAAGATATGGGTCCGATACCATCAAGAAAATGCATCAATTCATTCTAAAAACCTTTATATTTTTCAAAAAATAATTTTCTTCAAAATTTTATTTCTCGGGCTTAGGACCTCGGAATTCGATTCAGGGCATACGCCCAAGTCCCAAATTTTACTACAGACCCTACGAGACCGTTGAATTAAGGGGTTGGGTCCTTTTTCCAAGAATGTTGACCAAAGTCAACTATATTCAATTTTAAAAGCAAATTTCCTTATTTCACTTAGTTTTTACATAAAAGCTTTCCGGAAATGCGTCCGGACTGCGCACGCAAATTGAGGTAAGATAAAGAGAGGTTTTTAAGGCCTTGGATCACAGAATTCACTTGCAAAACAAGTGATGACCTAAATCTCCACCTCTAAAACAACCGTTCGTCCTCAAACAAACATAAGAAGGAAGTACCTGAGTCGGAGAAAAGATAGGGATAACGGCTCCACATATCGGACTCGGACTCCCAGGTCGATGCCTCAACAGGCTGACCTCTCCACTGAACACGAACAAAAGGGAAACTCTTCGATCTCAATTGACGAACCTGCCAGTCTAGAATAGCTACCGGCTCCTCTTTATAGGACAAGTCCTTGTCCAACTGGACAGTGCTGAAATCTAACACGTGGGATGGATCGTCGCGATACTTCCGAAGCATGGACACATGAAACACTGGATGCACGGCTGATAAGCTCGGCGGCAACGCAAGTTTGTAAGCCACCTCTCCCACTCGATCAAGAATCTCAAAATGACCAATGAACCTAGGGCTAAGCTTGCCCATCTTCCCAAATCTCATAACGCCCTTCATCGGAGACACCCGAAGTAACACCCGCTCGCCGACCATGAATGTCGCATCACATACCTTACGGTCGGCATAACTCTTTTGCCTGGACTAAGCTGTACGAAGCCTATCCTGAATAATCCTGACCTTGTCCAAGGCATCCTATATTAGATCTGTACCCAACAACCGAGCCTCTCCCGGCTCAAACCATCCAACCGGCAACCGACATCACCTATCATATAAAGCCTCATAAGGAGCCATCTGGATGCTCCTTCTATGTAAATTGGTCTATACAAAATTGGTCTATACAAAGAATCGCCTATGTAAATGTAAAGTAATTACAATGTGGCTATCTATTAAATAATTTCAACCCCCCCCCCAAGTTGGAGGTGGGGAACCCACAACTAACTTGCCAAGTAGAAGAGTATTCTTGTTGCCTGTCAAGGATTTAGTAAAGATGTCTGCAAGTTGTTCATGAGTAGGGATGTAATGTAGTGAAATTAGTCCATCTTGAAGCTTGTCTCGTACAAAATGGCAATTCGCTTCTATGTGTTTGGTCCGCTCATGGAAGACAGGGTTCTTTGCAATGTAAAGTGCAGCTTGGCTATCACAAAAAACAGGTATAGGTGGAGATAGAGGTACTGTGAGTTCCTCAAGCAGTCTTGCAAGCCAGACTAATTCCCCAACTACTTTTCTTACTACTCTATACTCAACTTCTGCTGAGGACAATGAAATAGTAGATTGCTTCTTGGATTTCCAACTAATGGGACTGTCACCAAGCAATACTATGTAACCACTGACTGACTTTTTGGTTTCAGGGCAAGTTGCCCAATCAGAGTCACAAAAGGCCCTTACTCTGTAGTATCTACTGTTAGACAGGAAAATCCCCAGAGATAAGCTTCCTTTCAGATATCTCAATACATGTATTGCTGCCCTTAGGTGAGTGTCTCTAGGATTCTGCATATATTGGCTTAAGTGTCAAACACTATAGGCTATATTATGCGGGTAATTGGTTAATTATTGGGTAGTGGGATATTACCTAATTAATTAATTAATTATTGGGTAAAGTTTAAATCTCCCCCAACAAGGGAAATGTGGCAGCCCACTATCTGACAGAGTGACTCATACAATACTTGGAAAGGTGTCATAATATAACCACTATTCCACTTTTGTTTCCTTCTCGTTGTAAGGTTCTTTGCTACGTCCCATCAAATGCTCCACAATAAGTATCTTGGATGGTCATCCAAGATTTTGGTTTCTACCAAGACAATATGTGATCCTGTATTATTGAAAGCAATTTTATACAAACTGTTGTTGTAGGCAAACTCCGCTAAAGGTAAGAACTGATCCCACGAGCCTCCAAAGTCAATCACACAAGCTCGGAGCATATCCTCCAAAATCTTAATAGTACACTTGGACTGCCCGTTCGTCTGAGGATGAAATGTTGTGCTCAACTCAACCCGTGTGCCCAACTCTCGCTGAACTGCCCTCCAGAAATGTGAGGTAAACTGTGTACCTCGATCAGAAATGATAGATACGGGCACACCATGAAGACGAACAATATTCCGGATATAGATCTCTTCCAACCGTTCAGAAGAATAGAAAACTGCCACCGGAATGAAATACGCTGACTTGGTCAGCCTATCAACAATAACCCACACTGCGTCGAACTTCCTCCGAATTTGTGGGAGTCCAACAACGAAATCCATAGTGATCCTCTCCCACTTCCACTCAGGAATCTCGATCATCTGAAACAAACCACTAGGTCTCTAGTGCTCGTACTTTACCTGCTGACAATTCAAACACCGAGCCACATATGCAATAATATCCTTCTTCATCCTCCTCCACCAATAATGTTGCCGCAAATCTTGATACATTTTAGCGGCGCCCGGATGAATAGAGTACCGGGAGCTATGGGTCTCCTCTAAAATCAACTCCCGAAGTCCATCCACATTAGGCACATAAACTCGGCCTTGCAACCTCAAAACTCCATCATCTCCTAGTGTAACCTGCTTGGCACCACCGTGCTGCATTGTGTCCCTAAGGACACACAAATGAGGATCATCATACTGCCAATCTCGGATACACTCCAATAAAGAAGAACAAGTGACTATGCAAGCTAACATATGGCTGGGCTCAGAAACATCCAACCTCACAAACTGATTGGCCAAAGCCTGAACATCTAAAGCAAACGGTCTCTCACCGACCGGGATATAGGCAAGACTGACCATACTGGCTGACTTCCTACTCAAAGCATCGGCCACCACATTGGCCTTTCCCAGATGATAAAATGGTGATATCATAGTTTTTCAATAGCTTCAACCACCTTCTCTACCTCAAATTTAGCTCCTTCTATTTGAACAAATATTGTAGACTCTTGTGATCCGTGAACACCTCACATGACACGCCATACAGATAATGCCTTCAAATCTTCAAAGCGTGAAAATGGCTGCTAACTCCAAATTATGAACTGGATAATTCTCCTCATGAATCTTCAATTGACGCGGAGCATAAGCAATGACCTTGCCATCCTGCATCAATACCGCACCAATTCCAATACGAGATGCATCACAATAGACTGTATATGGCCCTGTACTTGTAGGCAATACCAACACCGGTACCGTAGTCAAAGCTATCTTGAGCTTCTGAAAGCTCGCCTTACACTCGTCCGACCACCTAAACTGGGCACCCTTCTGGGTCAACCTGGTCATCGGGGCTGCAATAGATAAAAAAACCCTCCACAAATCGACGGTAATAACCCGCCAAACCTAAGAAACTCCGGATCTCTGTAGCTTATGCGGGTCTAGGCCAGTTCTTGACTGCCTCTATCTTCTTCGGCTCTACCTGAATACCCTCTGCTGATACAACATGACCCAAGAATGCAACTGAACTTAACCAGAACTCACACTTTGAAAACTTAGCATACAACTGACTATCTCTCAAAGTCTGAAGAACCACTCTCAGATGTTGATCATGCTCCTCCCGTCTGCGGGAATAGATTAAAATATCATCAATGAAAACTATCACGAATGAATTCAAGTAAGGCTCGAACACTCGGTTCATAAAATCCATAAAAGCTGTTGGGACATTTGTCAACCCAAATGACATCACCAAGAACTCATAATGCCTGTATCGAGTGCGGAAAGCTATCTTAGGGACATCGGATGCCCTAATACTCAATTGATGGTAGCCAGATCTCAAGTCAATCTTCGAAAATACCTTGGCACCCTGAAGCTGATCTAACAAATCATCAATCTTTGGCAATGGATACTTGTTCTTGATTGTAACCTTATTCAAATGCTGGTAATCTATACACATTCTCATTGATCCGTCCTTCTTCTTAACAAACAACACCGGCGCACCCCAAAGCAAGACACTAGGTCTAATAAAGCCTTTATCAAGCAAGTCTTGCAACTGCTCCTTCAATTCTTTCAACTCAGGCGGGGCTATACGATACGGCAGAATAGAAATGAGCTGGGTGCCCGGAGCCAAATTAATGAAGAAGTAAATATCCCTATCGGGTGGCATACCCGGCAGGTCTGAAGGAAATACCTCAGGAAACTCACGAACAACATGCATAGATTCCATAGAAGGAACCTCAGCACTAGAATCACGAACATATGCCAAATAGGCCAAACACCCCTTCTCGACCATTCGCTGAGCCTTCATATATGAGATAACACTACGGGTAGAATGACCAGAAGTCCCTTTTCACTCTAAACGAGGCAACCCCGGCAAAGCTAAGGTCACAGTCTTAGCATGACAGTCCAAGATAGTGTGGTAAGGTGATAACCAGTCCATCCCCAATATGACATCAAAATCAACCAAATCCAGAAGTAACAGATCTACTCGGGTCTCAAGACCCCCAATCACAACTATACATGAATGATGAACACGATCTACCACAATAGAATCGCCCATCGGTGCAGACATATATATAGGAGCACTCAAAGAATTACTAGGCATGACTAGATACGGTGCAAAATAAGATGACACATACGAGTATGTAGATCCCGGATCAAATAAAACTGAAGCATCTCTACTACAAACCAGAACAGTACCTGTGATAACTGCATCGGAAGCCTCAGCCTCAAGCCTGGCTGGAAGAGCATAACATCGGGGCTGGGCCCCACCACTATGAACTATATCTCTGGGACGGCCTCCTGCTGGCTGGCCTCCACCTCTAGCGGACTGACCTCCACCTCTAATACCTCTACCTCCACCTCTAGCACCTCTACCTCCACCTCTAGCTGGCTGAATGGGCGGGGTAACACTCAATGCCTGAACCATGGCACGGGAACCCTGATGCAGAGAGCTGCTCAGTGCTCGAGGGCAAAATATAGGGTCACACCTCCTTTTTCCGCACCCGAGTGGGCGCAAGGGAGTTTTTCCCAATTAAAGGACAATCGAAACGGGATTGGTTTAATTATTTCAGAGTCGCCATTTGGGAGATTTAGGGTGTCCCAAGTCACCAATTTTGATCCCGAATCGAGGAAAAGAATGACTCTATATTACAGTCTGCGTACCAGAAATCCGGATAAGGAATTCTATTAACCCGGGAGAAGGTGTTAGGAATTCCCGAGTTCCGTGGTTCTAGCACGGTCGCTTAACTGTTATATTTGGCTTATTTATCTGCTTTTAAGTACAATATGAACTTATGTGCAAATTTTAATTTTTAAACCGCTTTTATCATTTACTGTTATTTTATAAGGCTTGCAACGTCGTGAAAACATATCTCGAACCACGTTGCATCAATGCACCCGTGATTGTTGACATATTTCGACTCAGTTGAGATTTGGATTTGGGTCACATAAATGGGCACCCGAATTAAGGAGAATAAATTATTAAGACGTGCCTAAAGCAACTAGCGTATTGTTGTTTTGGGTAAGGCCGAAAAATTCGCTAAACGGCCTGTCCCGAATTCTAAGTGTTTTAATATATATACAGTTAGAGGGCCCCGCAGCTGTGTACATTTTTTTTGTTTGACGAGTCTCGTCTCGTTCTACTTTTAAAAGGAATTCGCGACGTCATGGATATGCCTTTCGGACCAAGTCACAATCGATGTACCCGTGATTAGAAATACATTTCGAATCCGTCGAGATTTGGATTTGGGTCACATAAATGTGCACCCGAGTTTAAGAAGGTAGGTTTTATTAAAGTGTATCCTAAAGAGACTAACGTGTTGTTATTTTAGGAGGGTTGTGAGATTTGCTAAACAACCCGTCCTGGAAACTAAATGCTTCAATAATATACATTTAACAAGGGCCCCGCATCTGCGCGTTTTGTTTATTTTCATCGAGGCTCATCTCGTTCTTATTTTTTAAAGGATATCCTATAGCAACTACGTTTCTTGTCGTGCTTGTCTCTATCAATTGAAAACAGTAGATAGTCCTAATTAATTACATGTTTGCAAATTGTTTGTAACAACATTCAGAAAAGCTTGAAAATCAGAAATGAGGCTGCATGTACAGTCAGCCGAACAAATAATCATGGGCCCAAATCCAGCCCATGCGTGATAGGCCAGACCTGGGCCACTGCTTGTTCGATGCGGGCCTACTTGGTTTGCTTCGATTTGGGCTCGACCTTCATGAGGTTGAGGCCCTGAACTGGTTCTTTGTTCTATAAATGAGTTTATCAATTTATATGTGACAATCTGACAAAAGAGGAAAGTACTTTAACTAAAGTGGGTAGTTTTCCTATTTGACCTACGTTAGAGAATATACTATATCATCAGAATAAGTTTAAAATACAACTTATTGCAATGGGAATATTTTCACCTAACAGCATACATATATGACTAGCATTCACTTACCTACATTGATATACTAAGCATGTAGGCTACTTCTATTATCCAAACGAAAATGTAACTATTATATACTACATGACATTTAATACAACAGTCCATGTATATATAAAAACAATCTGCAGGTCCTCTCTTTTGCATTCATGCTCAAACTCTCAGTTACATTGGTGGTATCAATTGTGTACCTGGTAAGGAAAGGAAAGGAAGAAGGAGAGTGATCAGTTGAGTAGTATGCAACGAATACAGCAGCAGCAGACACACAGCAACAACACAGCAACAACCAACCAAACCAAGTGTTTTCCACAGCCACAGACAACCAATAATGTCTCCCAGAATACAAGGACTAGCAGATAGTCGAGTACCAAGCCAGTAATCCCAGGAAAGAGTAAGGAAATAACAGCAGTAACTGAGGGTTCAAATGCAGTAAAACCACCAGTTCAACAACCACAAACAACTCAATCGATGCAAGCAACAGAACTTGGCCAAGACAGCTTGACCAATATGCACTCTTATACAACTTTCAGGCAGTGTTTGGTCACAATGTCTATTGGAAACCACCTTATGTTTATACTGTTATGATTTGGGACTCACTAGACCTCTCTTCAGACTAAAGTTTTTTCAGCCTTTTGTTTTGCTTTTCTTTTCTGAAGACCAAAAGTCCAGCCCCCTTTAAGTTCTCGAATGGCCTATTTATAAGCCAAATGACCAAGTGCAGCTAAGCTGCCTCCCTCCTACTTGCAGACTGCCCATACCCCTTAACTCCCCATGCCTAAAGGCATCTTTCTTGGAATCCTTAATCAGCCCCCATGCCCTGTCTTATTACTCTAATCAAGGGTTATGGGTTTAGTTAAGTATTCAATTAATTCCCATACTCTTAGGTCTGGTCCCCCATTGGCATTAATTTAATCCCAAATTAGTACCCTACTTGTCAGCTCATTTAAACTAATCTTTCTGCCCTTTTTAACACCCCAGAATACCCCTGCTTAACCTTGATTATTACTGCCCTGCCCATTGCAGCATCAGGGCATTTTTGAACTGATGAAAGTTCAAATTCAAGACTGCCTGGACTGAACCCTTTTCAGTCATTTTTACACTGCAAACAAACCATTTCAAACAATGCTGGGGCATTCGGTCAGTGGCAAAGTTCAATTAGTCATGTGACGTTATTAGCTCATTCGATTCATTAGTTATAGAAAACTAATCGACGACATTTATCGAGTCGACTATACTAATTATAACAGGTAATAATCAGTCGCTCATATAAACAATATGTTTAGGGACCTAAAGGGCATCAGACAATTTTTGTTCAATTACTGGAGCCTATATGAGTTAGCTTAGCTGACGATTAAACTAATCGACGATCATGTTTATCACAGAGTACATTCAGAACATACACATAGAAAATCAATCGACCAAATAAAAGGTCTTTACAGAGATGAAAGAAAATTAAGAAACTATCAGAAAATAACAAACAATTACCACAAAGCATGCTAATGACTTAATCAGCAGTTAATATAAACGAAAAGGGAAAGAAAAACTTACCGACAAAGTTTGAAATCAAAATGACCCAAATCTGATTCAACTTCGAACTTTTGAGGCCGAACAAACTTTAATCAGGGTGTTCTCACATGAGAACACCTTGATTAAGGTCTATTAGACCTCAAACCCTTGTCCAGACCGGCCGGCTTCCCCAGGTGCATGTGTTCTAAGGTCTGAATTTTCAGATCTGGATTTTTAGGAGTTGCGGGTAGATTCGGACCAAACCAAGCTTGGTTTGGTCACGAGGAAGGTCAGGGGAGTGTCTGGTATGAGGATGGGGTGGTTTGGCATAGTTCCGGGTTCGACTCAAATCTTCAAATGAAGATTCGAGACGAAAGAAGATGATTCGAGGCAAATGGATAGCAGATCCATGTTTAGGACAGTGAAGTGGTCTTAGGGTGTTCAGGAGGTGGCCACCGGCGTTCGTGCCGCCGGCTTTAATGGCGAAGGAGACTAGGGCGGCTGCTAGGGTTCGGGGGTTTCAGGTTTGAGTTTGGGGACAATGAAGGGTGGGGTTGGTATAGGGGGTGCGGGGTATGATAGGAGGCTTATATACGGGGAGGCTGATTGGATCTGAGCCGTTAGATCAGATGATCTCAACGGCTTAGATATGATGCTGAGAAATGAGACGGGGTCGTTTGGTAGTTAAACGGGGTCGTTTGGTTTAAGTAAAGGGTTGGGTCAGACTGGTTATTGGGTCGGGTTTGAACACGGGTTGCTGAAGGGGGTCCTGAGCCGTTGGATTGGCCTGGACGGATGGCTCAGATCGAACGCCCTCATACGGCGTCGTTTGAATTGCTGCTTAGGCAGCCGGTTTTGGACTGGATCAGTGTTGGTTGGGCCTGTTTTCGTTTCATTTCTTTTGGGCCCAACCGATTTCCTTCCCTCTTTGTTTTCTAATTTCATTTTTCTTTTAAAACAAAAAATAAAAATAAAAATAACAAAAATAAATAAAATAACGAAATTAAAACTAAACAACAATGCAACATTTTAACACAATTATCACAAAATATTTAAGTAAGTGAACTAAAAGCCTAGAACGAACGATGCACATATACATATATATTTTTTTTGAATTTTCTTTTAACGACAGGCATTTTTGTATTTTTGTTTGATAATGACTAGATGCAAAATGGACAGACCCACAAATGACCAACAACACATGTTACGGAAAGATCGAAAAATTGTATAGCGAAGCCATTTGCCACTATTTTTATTTTCTTTTGGAGTGATTGTCCGTGAAGCAAAAATCACGTGCTTACAGCTGCCCCTCTTTGCACGAAGACACGAAGGGTTTTCGCGCAAAGATAAAGCGAGCGATTTTTGCCCGTCCGAATACTCCGTGCGAAGCATTTTTTTTTTTGAAAAAGATTTGACCGAACCTTTGCTTCAGAGGTTTCCTACATATCCTGGGCTGAACAGGAATCAGGTCAATGTAGTTCGGGAAATTTTGGTAGCTGGGACTACCCTGTGACTGTAGTGCTTGCTGCTGTTGTGCGCTGTTGTATGCTGCTGTAGGATGCTACCGCTCACTGATCTCCTTGTTACATTGATCTTGAAAGGAAAAACAAGAAGTTAAGCTAGAGTATGAGATCTCATCTATCTCCAATTTGTTCTTGTTGTCTTGCTTTCTCGTCGGCTAACGCTTTCCTCCGATGCCTTTATCTTGTGACTTTGGGAGAGGATGCTGGTCCTTCGCTGACATTTGAATGCCAGTTTTCATCACTTTGCTTGATCCGCTGGGAACATGCCCTCTTCTTCAAGCCTTTCCATTGTTTCTTTGGTGGTATGACTTTTCATCAAAATTGTTATGTTGGGCATGCTATAATGTTTCTGAACTGCTTCTTCTGAGACGCGTTCCTTTTTCCTTTTGAATTGCGCGCTTGCCTCTGCAGTTGTCTGCTTCTCGGTGCTGGGGATTTTATTGTTTCCTGCTTGGGGATCTTTGTTGTACCCTTCCGTCTTCAGGTGGGGTGACTGATTCCAAAATCTAGAGCTAAAAAGTATTCCCGCATTATACTGGTGGGCGACCTAGAACATAAATGTATTCCCGCATTATACTGGTGGGCGACCTAGAACTTAAAAGTATTCCCGCATTATACTGGTGGGCGACCTAGAACTTAAAAGTATTCCCGCATTATACTGGTGGGCGACCTAGAACTTAAAAGTATTCCCGCATTATACTGGTGGGCGACCTAGAACTTAAAAGTATTCCCGCATTATACTGGTGGGCGACCTAGAACTTAAAAGTATTCCCGCATTATACTGGTGGGCGACCTAGAACTTAAATGTATTCCCGCATTATACTGGTGGGCGACCTAGAACTTAAAAGTATTCCCGCATTATACTGGTGGGCGACCTAGAACTTAAATGTATTCCCGCATTATACTGGTGGGCGACCTAGAACTTAAAAGTATTCCCGCATTATACTGGTGGGCGACCTAGAACTTAAATGTATTCCCGCATTATACTGGTGGGCGACCTAGAACTTAAAAGTATTCCCGCATTATACTGGTGGGCGACCTAGAACTTAAAAGTATTCCCGCATTATACTGGTGGGCGACCTAGAACTTAAAAGTATTCCCGCATTATACTGGTGGGCGACCTAGAACTTAAATGTATTCCCGCATTATACTGGTGGGCGACCTAGAACTTAAAAGTATTCCCGCATTATACTGGTGGGCGACCTAGAACTTAAAAGTATTCCCGCATTATACTGGTGGGCGACCTAGAACTTAAATGTATTCCCGCATTATACTGGTGGGCGACCTAGAACTTAAATGTATTCCCGCATTATACTGGTGGGCGACCTAGAACTTAAATGTATTCCCGCATTATACTGGTGGGCGACCTAGAACTTAAAAGTATTCCCGCATTATACTGGTGGGCGACCTAGAACTTAAATGTATTCCCGCATTATACTGGTGGGCGACCTAGAACTTAAATGTATTCCCTCATTATACTGGTGGGCGACCTAGAACTTAAAAGTATTCCCGCATTATACTGGTGGGCGACCTAGAACTTAAAAGTATTCCCGCATTATACTGGTGGGCGACCTAGAACTTAAAAGTATTCCCGCATTATACTGGTGGGCGACCTAGAACTTAAAAGTATTCCCGCATTATACTGGTGGGCGACCTAGAACTTAAAAGTATTCCCGCATTATACTGGTGGGCGACCTAGAACTTAAAAGTATTCCCGCATTATACTGGTGGGCGACCTAGAACTTAAATGTATTCCCGCATTATACTGGTGGGCGACCTAGAACTTAAAAGTATTCCCGCATTATACTGGTGGGCGACCTAGAACTTAAATGTATTCCCGCATTATACTGGTGGGCGACCTAGAACTTAAATGTATTCCCGCATTATACTGGTGGGCGACCTAGAACTTAAAAGTATTGAAATTGTTTCCCCGTTCTTCCGAGAAAATTTTCGACAATCGGCAGAAAATTTTCTGCCCCGGTTTTTGGTAACTTCCATGGCATTGCATCTTGTTGCCGTCATCAATTCTTTGCTCTCCTGCAAAAGACAAAAGGATTTAGTCAGTTTTAATCGTGGTGGTAGAGGGTGCCTTTCTGGCGAGCAATTTTTCTCTCTTCCCCTTCTCTTGCTATATGTCCCCATAATCGATTAACGGGCAGAGTTGCCTGCTGGGGGGGTCTTTAGCCTGCTGGGGATTGGCTTTCAATTAATTCCCCTTTCTGCTTTCTCTTTAAGCACATGCTGTGGGAGTCTGCTTTTAACTCCTGAAACCACTCCCTTTATGAGCTTACTTCTTCCGATAGTGTCGGGTATGATCACTGTATTGCCTGGGACCGGCCTTTAGGACTGTTTGTATTATCCTGCATTGGATGAATTCCCCTCCGGTTTCTGGTAGTAAGCTTTGAAAAATCCTTTCAAGACACTTTTTAGAAAAAGAAGTAAAAGGTAGAAAAAGGAGCAGATCTTTCTGAAGCAACATTTGGTGGGAGAAGAAACTCAAAAGAACTTATCTGGAGGGTATGACTGGTCCCCGTGATCATGACGTGCACCATAGATTCCCGACCCAGTCTATTTGTATCAATCGATTCGCCCGATGGTTTGATTTGCTGGGGCTGATAAAGGAGTGTCCATTTCGAATGTTGTAGCTTTTGTTGATCTGTCTTGTCGCCTCATAGTGCCCTTCGAGGGGTTTTCACTAATGAGACTCTCTCTTTTCTCTCATCTCCCGGCGCCTTATGGTGCCTGTGAAGGTTTTCACCAATAAGACTCTCTCATTTCATATCCCTCATCTTACATCGCCTCTCGGTGCCTGTGAAGGTCTTCACCGATAAGACTCTCTCATTTTATTTCTTTCGGGAAATCGGGGTGTTGTAGATACGTCCCTCCTTTCTGGAGATTCCCTTGACCATCAACTCATTTCCAGTCTTACGATCCTCTTCTTTGCTGGGGATCAGTGTATTATTCTCGGCCTTATTCGCCGGACTTGGCATCTCTCGAACATTGATCGGGAGGTCTTTTGGATGTTGATGTTGGTTTTGGTGTGGGGTTAAAGAAGGGCTATAAAATGAAAACAATTTGAAGGGTGATGTGCTACAACCTTTGGAATCAAATCTTTGTTGGAACTTAAAACATAACCTCTGCCCCAGTTTTCTTGCTTGGGGAATTTTATTTCTTTACACTTATGTTGAGCTATGCGCGTTACGCACATTGTGCCATATTGTGTACACTATGTACATTATGCATCCTATATTCATTATGATGCATACTATGACCGAGCCGTGAGGCGCCTACGTATCCTCTTTGAGGAATCAGGTCAAACGTAGTTCCCACGGTTTTGTATTTCTTTTATCTTCTTCTTTTTTCTTTTCCTTCTTTCATTTTTTCATGTCTTTTCCTTCTTTTCATTTTCTTTTTCTTTTCTTTTTCTTTTTTTTTCATGTCTTTTCCATTAGTAATTCCACAAGAGGGGTATTGAAAGAATTGCTTAAGGCTCAAAAGGGGAAGCAAGGGTTAAAAGTGTTTGGATAGAAGAAAGAATTGCCTCCGTCATCTCATTATTCAACAAATGCCAAATACAAACAAATAAACCAAAAATTGCCATAATTAAAGAAATTACGCATAATATCTCTTGACTGCATCTGAATTGATAGCCATGTCGACACATCTACCTTCGACATCTGTCAAACACAAAGCACCGTTGGACAATACTCTGGTCACGATATAAGGCCCTTGCCAATTTGGGGCGAATTTGCCTTTTGCCTCGACCTGATGTGGGAGGATCTTCTTCAATACCTGCTGCCCTACTTCAAACTTCCTGGGGCGCACCTTCTTATTATACGCTTTTGCCATTCTCTTCTGGTACAGCTGACCATGGCACACTGCTGCCAATCTTTTCTCATCTATCAGGCTCAACTGTTCCAATCGAGCTTGGACCCATTCATCATCATCAATCCCGGCTTCAGTGACAATTCGGAGGGACGGAATTTCGACCTCCGCTGGTATCACGGCCTCAGTTCCGTACACCAACAAATAAGGAGTTGTGCCTATGGAAGTTCGGACGGTGGTGCGGTAACCCAACAAAGCAAAGGGTAATCTCTCGTGCCATTGTCTGGACCCTTCCACCATTTTTCGCAGTATCTTCTTGATATTCTTATTGGCTGCTTCGACTGCTCCATTTGCCTTAGGACGATATGGGGTGGAATTGCGGTGTGTAATCTTGAATTGTTGGCATACCTCTCTCATCAAGCTGCTATTAAGATTCGCACCGTTATCCGTGATGATCACTTTTGGGATCCCAAATCTGCAGATGATATGGGAGTGAACAAAGTCCACCACTGCCTTCTTGGTTACTGATTTGAAGGTTTTAGCCTCAACCCATTTGGTGAAGTAATCAATGGTCACTAGAATGAACCTGTGACCGTTGGACGCTGCTGGCTCGATGGGCCCAATGACATCCATGCCCCATGCCACAAACGGCCAGGGTGCTGACATCGTATGTAACTCTGTTGGCGGAGAATGAATCAAATCTCCATGTATCTGGCACTGATGGCATTTCCTCACGAAAGTGATACAGTCGTGTTCCATGGTTAGCCAATAACACCCTGTTCGAAGGATCTTTCTTGCCAATACATATCCGCTCATGTGTGGCCCACAAACTCCAGCATGTACCTCTACCATAACCGACGTTGCTTGACTGGCATCTATGCATCTCAACAATCCCAAATCCGGGGTTCTTTTGTACAATACTCCTCCACTGAGGAAGAAGCCGTTCGATAAACGCCGAAGGGCTCTTTTTTGGTCTCCAGAGGCATGTTCTGGATATATCCCTGTTTTGAGGTATTCCTTAATATCATGAAACCAGGGTTTGCCATCTGCTTCTTCTTCTACGGCATTGCAGTAGGCGTGCTGATCACGGACTTGGATGTGTAGAGGATCAACATACATTTTGTCAGGATGGTGCAACATTGATGCTAAGGTGGCCAAAGCATCCGCAACCTCGTTGTGAACTCTAGGGATGTGTTTGAACTTCACCGATCGAAATTGCTTGCTCAGATCATGCAAGCATTGTCGGTATGGTACGAAGTTTTAGATCTCGTGTTTCCCATTCTCCCTGAATTTGATGTATCAAGAGGTCCGAGTCTCCCAAGACCAAGACGTCTTGGACATCCATGTCAGCAGCCAGGCGCAGACCCAGAATGCAAGCCTCATACTCGGCCATATTGTTGGTGCAATAGAAGCGTAGTTGAGCCGTAACAGGATAATGCCGTCCTGTTTCAGAAATGAGTACTGCTCCTATTCCAACCCCTTTTGCGTTTGCAGCTCCATCGAAGAAAAGCTTCCAACCCGGTTCCTCAGGTAATTCCAACTCATTTGTATGCATCACCTCTTCGTCAGGAAAATACGTTCTTAAGGGCTCGTATTTTTCATCAACGGGATTCTCTGCCAAATGGTCTGCCAGCGCCTGGGCTTTCATGGCCGTCCTCGTCACATAGATGATATCAAACTCTGTGAGCAGAATTTGCCATTTTGCCAACCTTCCCGTGGGCATAGGTTTCTGAAAGATATACTTCAATGGGTCCAAACGTGATATGAGATAAGTAGTATATGAAGACAGGTAGTGCTTCAACTTCTGAGCTACCCAAGTTAAGGCGCAGCATGTTTTCTCGAGTTGAGTGTACTTGACCTCATGCACTGTGAATTTCTTACTAAGATAGTAGATGGCCTGCTCTTTCCTTCCTATGTCATCATGTTGCCCCAGTACACAATGAATTTTCCAAGACCGTCAGGTAAAGAATTAGGGGCTTCCCGGGCTTAGGCGGGACCAATACGGGTGGATTAGACAGATACCCTTTGATTTGGTCGAAAGCCTCCTGACACTTTGTCGTCCAACCTACCGCAGCATCCTTTCTTAGTAGCCGAAATATGGGCTCACAAGTTGCGGTGAGTTGAGCGATGAACCTGCTGATGTAATTGAGTCTACCCAGCAAACTCATTACCTCTGTTTTGTTCCTTGGCGGTGGCAAATCTCGGATGGATTCAATTTTGGATGGGTCTAACTCAATCCCCCGTCGACTGACGATGAATCCTAGCAACTTTCCTGATGGAACCCCGAATGCGCATTTGGCCGGGTTAAGCTTGATATCATACCTCCGGAGTCTTTGGAAAAATCTCCTTAGGTCTGCTACATGGTCCTCCTGACGCCAAGATTTGATGATCACATCATCGACGTACACCTCAATTTCCTTGTGTATCATGTCATGAAACACCGCAGTCATTGCTCGCATGTACGTTGCCCCGGCGTTCTTTAACCCGAACGGCATTACCCGATAGCAGTAGGTTCCCCATGGCGTAATAAACGCTGTCTTCTCAGCATCCTCTTCGTCCATTAGGATCTGATGATAACCCGCATAGCAATCCACAAAGGATCCGATCTCGCGCCCAGCGCAATTATCGATCAGGATATGAATGTTGGGTAACGGAAAATTGTCCTTGGGACTTGCTTTGTTGAGGTTGCGGTAGTCGACGCACACCCTGATTTTTCCATCCTTCTTTGGGACTGGTACCACATTGGCCAACCACTCGGGATATCGAGTGACCCGAATGACCTTTGCCTGCAACTGCTTAATCACCTCTTCTTTGATTTTTACACTCATTTCTGTTTTAAATTTCCTTAGTTTTTGCTTGACCGGAGGGTATGCCGGGTCAGTGGGCAATTTGTGAACCACTAAATTGGTGCTTAATCCAGGCATATCGTCATATGACCATGCAAAAACATCTTTGAATTCCATGAGGGTTTCGATCAATTCTTCTCTGACACTCGGCTCAATGTGGATACTAATTTTGGTTTCTTGGACGTTATCAGCGTCTCCTAGGTTCACAGCCTCAGTGTCATTTAGGTTAGGCTTGGGTTTCTCTTCAAATTGGCACAGTTCTCGGTTTATCTCTTCGAAGGCTTCCCCTTCGTCACATTCAGATTCATCATCACAAACGACCTCTTGCATCATTGAGTCAGATTCAGATTGATTTATTAGACTAGGTCGAAGATCCGTTGTGCATGCCATGTCATTAGGACCAGTAAAAAGAGAACTGTTCAGAAAGAAAAAGAACAAAACGAAATTAAAATGGAACAAAAGAAAAGAACTTTATTAAACATTGCGGGATAAAAGGGTTCACACTTTTACAAAAACGAAAGTAAAATTTGGATTACACCCTTGAATAATCTGGACAAAACAAAACACAAAACATAAATCAAAGCCTACTACCAAGACTCCCTCGGACAGGAAGAGGAGTAACCGTCCAATTGTTGGTCTTGGCCTCAGGCCCCACAAACTGTATCTCTGCTCTGCTAGAACTTTCTCCAGCTTCCACCATACTGACATCCGCGAATAGTCTCTCAAAACTCTGATTCAGGTCTTCATTCATACCGATCAAAGGCCCTCGAATCTTTGGGACTGGCGACCCCTTGGCGCTTGCTCTGACAAAAGACTTTGCGAGGCGTGGCACTGGTTTAGGCAGAGACCAAACCCTTTTCTTCATTTTTTGCGCTTGCTTCCTATCTGCTGCGGTTGGTTTGAACCCCAATCCGAAAGTTTCCAGATTTTTAGGAAGGGAGACAGGTTGGACAATCCCTTGAAGCTCGACTCCCAGTCCTTTTCCTGGCACAAATCCGTTACCCAGCATTTCCGAGACCATCATGACTGTCGCGGCAGCTACCCTAGGGTGCGGGATGATTTCTCCTTCAGAAATTTTGCTGGCCGACCCTGTATTGAAAATCTGGTAGACCCAAGGACCTTTGTCATCAGCAGTCTCTATGAAAAGTACAATTGCTCCACCCGGGGTGCACGATGTGTCCTCGCCGTGTATCACGACCTCTTGTCTTTCCCACTCGAACTTCACCATCTGATGTAGAGTGGAAGGCACCGCTTTGGCTGCATGAATCCAGGGTCGTCCTAACAGCAGGTTATAAGAAACTATGGCATCTAACACCTGAAATTCCATGGTAAACAGGACTGGACCAATGGTCAGTTCCAGTACAACATCCCCTACAGTGGTTGTTCCGTTTCTGTCAAATCCTCGGACACAGATGCTATTCTTGCGGATTCTTCCGCGGTCGATATTTAACTGGTCCAGAGTGGATAATGGACAAATGTTGGCGCTTGAGCCGTTATCCACCAATACTCGAGTTACCACTGAGTCTTCACATTTGACGGCTAGGTATAGAGCTTTATTGTGCTCCGTACCTTTCACCGGCAGGTCATCATCTGAGAATGTTACCCTGTTCACCTCGAAAATTTTGCTGGCAATGGTTTCCAGGTGGTTTACAGAAATCTCACTGGGTACATGAGCCTCGTTCAATATCTTCAACAGGGCCCGACGATGCTCCTCAGAATGGATCAGTAACGACAACAATGAGATCTGGGCCGGTGTTTTTCTCAACTGTTCGACCACAGAATAGTCATGTACTTTCATCTTCCTCAGGAACTCTTCAGCCTCTTCTTCGGACACAGGTTTCTTGGTTGCAACTGGGTTGGTTCTTCTTAGCTCCACCGGAGCAAAACATCGACCTGATCGAGTCAGCCCTTGCGCTTCACAACTGACTTCTTCCACCTGTTTTCCTTTGTACAACACCACCGCCTTTTCATATTTCCAAGGCACAGCCCTGCTGTCAATCATCGGCAGCTGGACCACAGGCTTTATGGTCACCCGTTCTCTACATACCCCTTTCAACACGACTGCCGGTGTGGGCGGGATCCCTGGTATTACCAACTTGCTTGGCTCGGGTTTTCTTGTTATGGCGGATGGGCTCTTTCCCAATATCACTAACGGCTTGACGCCTTCTCCCAGCGACTGTACACTCGTTCCTCTACTGGTGGAGACTTCCTTTGGGGCGGCTTGGATCATCATCACTGTTTGTGAAGGTTTTCTCAATTCTCCTCCTTCACACACCAACTCAATCATGCGAGTCTCGTGGTGCGCTGGCAGTGGGTTTTGGTTAATGTTAGGAGCCTCCGGTGTCTGGACCTCGATCTTATTGGTGTCAATAAGATCCTGTATGGCATGCCTTAACTTCCAACACTTCTCAGTGTCATGCCCGAGCATCCTTGAGCAGTATTCACAACTGATTGATCGATCCAAATTCTGAGGTGGGGGATTTGGTTCTCGAGTCTGGACAGGACTAACCAAACCCAATTGCCTCAGCTTGTGGAACAAAGCGGTGTAAGTTTCTCCCAGCTCTGTGAAAGTTCTCTGCTTCCGCAACCTATCATTCCTAGCATCTGGATTTCCCCGAAAACCTGCCCCTGAAGGGTTTCTATACGCCCTTGGTGGAGGGTAGGTGTTTTGCGGTGGGTAGTTATTATGTGGAGCTGGGTATGTGTTGTGGGGGCCGGTGCGCGCCATTGTGGGCGAACCGGAGGCTGAGTGTATGTCTGGGCTTGGTGTACGGAACAATGTGGTTCTCGAGGTGGATAGAAATTTTGTGGTGGGTCGTATGGGTAGTTTGACCTGTGAGGTCTGGGTTGGTTGTAGTGTGGCCTGCCGGCCCTGGACCAACTGCCTGCCTCGATCGTGGCAACCTCTTCTTTCTTTCTTCTCAACGCACCTCCCGTGCCGTTTTGAATAGCCTGGGTTGTGGCCTTGAGTGCCGAATAGTTCAAGATCTTGTCAGACCTCAAACCCTCTTCTATCATGACCCCTATTTTGACCACCTCGTTGAACGATTTTCCAACTGTTGTCACCAAGTGACCAAAGTAGGTTGGATCTAATGTCTGCAAGAAATAGTCCACCATCTCTCCCTCTCTCATGGGAGGATCGACTCTAGCTGCTTGCTCTCTCCAGCGAAACCCGAACTCGCGAAAACTTTCCCCGGGTTTCTTCCCAGTTCTTAATAATGTGAGACGGTCAGGGACTATCTCGAGATTGTACTGGAAATGACCTGCAAAAGCCTGGGCCAGATCATCCCACGTGTACCACTTGCTGGAATCCTGCCTAGTATACCATTCTAGTGCAGATCCGCTCAGACTTTGGCCGAAATAAGCTATCAAAAGCTCATCCTTGCCTCCTGCCCCTCTCATTTTGCTACAGAATCCCCGCAAATGTGCCATGGGATCACCGTGCCCTTCATATAAATCAAACTTGGGCATCTTGAACCCAGCCGGGAGTTGGACATCTGGGAAAGGGCACAGATCTTTGTATGCCACGCTGACTTGATTGCCCAGCCCGTGCAAGTTCCTGAAGGATTGCTCCAGGCTTTTGAACTTTCTCAACACTTCATCCTGTTCAGGGGCCTTAACCGGCTTCTCAACCTCTGCCGGTACTTCCAAATGTGGATTGTAAGCCTGTGGTTCGAGTGCATGGAATGTAGGCTCAGGGGGATAGTATTGTGTATCGTGAGCCTGAAATAATGGCTCACTGGTCGTTCTCTGCAAAGGGGCTGATGTAGGTCCCACAAAAATGGGAATATTGGGTGTTGGGAGAGGTTGGTAGGGTGGTGGAGCTTGGGAATCATGAGGGCTTCTTTCTTGATGATAGAGGAGATTTGGGCGGCTTGTGGAAGGGCCAGAGTGAGGGTACTCCGGCATGTGTCCCAGTGTTTCAGGGCTCTTTTGTGTTTTGGCTAGGGCTAGTTGCATTGCATTCATTTCTAGTCCCATCCTTTCAATCTTTTCCATCGCTTCTTTTAACAACTGGCTCATCGGCCTTTCTTCCTCATTGCTATTCTCCGAAGTAGTCATGCTTGTTGCTACCGGTCCTTTGGATCTGGTTTGGTATGAATGTGTTGCCAGAATTCTTTAACCACTAACTGTCTGATGTCAGACAACAACAAACTTTGTTAGCGTTAGAGCTTAACAGATTTGATCATAACACATAGAGGATGCAATGCACCTAGGCAGTTAACCGTTTCTACATGCTTTGCTTCAAACAACATGCGTCATCCCGGTTTGCTCATTCGTCTCTTTAAAGTATTTTGCGAAACCCTGCGTTTTATTTTATTTACATTTTCTTTTCTTTATTTATTAAAAGCGGTCGAATCTTATGGGGATTGCCTACGTATCACGTCCCCGCGTGAATCAGACCAGGCGTAGTTCTGCCTTAAAGTAAAGACACATAGAAATTCTTCCGGAGTCACTTAATTTCATTATCAAAATTTGCTATTACACATTACTTCAAACAAAATAGCAACAGTACAGACTCCAGGGTTTTAAACTTGGTTTGAGGAAAAGAAAACAACATTGGGGAAACAACAAACAAAACAACCAGGACTCGATCAACAACTAATTTTCCAACTTAGGGACCCACGAGGCATCTTTCGGCCCTTTCGCGGCCCTAGGTGTAAGGTCTCTTTGCAAGCCCTTCAACTCGTTCATAATCCAGTGGACGCAGCCCATGATGGAAGCAATGAGGGTTTCCCGAGGTGTCTGCTCGCATGCCAAACATTTTAGGTAGATGTAATGCCCGACTTCGTCAATTCTTGCTCGAATGTTGTCCCTTTCTGCGAACAATTGCCTTATCTGTCGGCTCTTTAATCCTAGCGTTTGTGCATTGGCGGCGAGCTGATCCTGGAATATATCCATTTGCCTTTCCATCCTTGTCATTGCATTGTAATAGCGTCTCCGGTCGGCCTGGGCATCTTGTGTTTGCTTGAAGATCCGCTCTTGCAAAGCGGAATTTGTTTCCTTTGCTGCTTTGACGCTCAGTTCACAATTCCTCATGACTTGCTGTAGGCGCTTTCTCCGGGCCATTGTACCTTCTGCCCATTTGACCCTCATCCTTGCTATGCAAGCCTCTGATTGGTCTAATTCTACTTGGCTCTGGATGACCTGATTTCTCAAACTGGCTATCAATCTTTCGTCGGAGCGACGCTTCTGTCGGTCGATGTTATTCTTACTGGGCTGGCGAAGGCGGACCTTCAAAGCTTGGTTTTCTTGGGCTAGCTTATCTTTTTCAGCCTGCTCTTGGGCGACTTACACGTTGTTTTCGAATACGATCCTTTCAACTTGTCGCTTTAGCTTCCTGATTTCAACCAGGTAACCTTCCTCTTTTGCGAGCCAGTCCCATTGTTCTTGCGATGACTCAACAAAATCTTGGAGGTGAGGCCGTTTGGTTGGCCGTTTCACAATGTTCTTCTTGTTATTCCAAGCGAGATAGGCTGGCGAGACTTCACCCCTAGACACATCACCTACCCGAGTATTTGCCGTCAGGTACTGGCATTCACTCCATATGCAACGAACTGTCTTTTCAGGAAATTGGCCGTCACTGCTGACCTCGACTGCATAAGTGCTGAGATCTTCGTCCGGGTGTAGTACTTGACATCTTCCTAACTGTCTCATCACCCTGTAAGGGGCATAAGGTTGAATACCCTTGAGTCCCATCAAAAGGAAATGAGGACCAGTGGCGGGCATGTATATGATTTCTTCCACAGAAAGCCAACCCAAAGTCCAGTTTATTTGATCTGCGGTGATGACCCGGAGATAGGATATCCATTCTTCAAACCCTCCCGGTGATCGGAAACCTGAAACCCTTAGGTTATAACCCTCGATGCAACCGCCATTTGTAGACATGTAGCGCATATACTGAGGATGGTGACACAAGTGTTCGATCATCCACATCTGTAATAACAAGTTGCACCCCTCGAAGAAATCTGCTCCGGCCTTACAAGCCGTGAGGGCTCGGTACATTTCTGACACTATCATAGGAGCAAGGATGCTTTTATCGTTGGTAATCAGGACTTTGACGATTCTGGCCACTTTCAGGTCGATATTTCTATCTTTTCGGGGAAACACCACAAGGCCCAAAAATGCCACCATAAAAGCGAACCGCCTATGCTCATTCCATTTTACCAGACTTCCCCTGCTGCAAACACCACTATCTGGATCATTAAATCCTCCTATGCTCCCGTACCTCTGGTATATGAATTGTAGAGTAGAAAAACCTCTATCTAGTTCAGCGTACGGGACTCCCTTGCTTATCTTCAACAGATCCATGAATTTGTGTGAATTCACAGCTCTTGGAGCGATCAGGTATTTGTGTCTCAAACCTTCAGTGACGTCCATGTAACCCGCCATTTCTTCTAAGGTTGGGGTGAGTTCAAAATTCGAGAAACGGAACACGTTGTGGGCCGGATCCCAAAATGTAACCAAAGCCTTTATGATGTCGCACCGAGGCCTGACGTTCAACAAATCGACCAAACCTCCCAAGTGCAGTTTGATCTTGTCTTGCTCTGATTTTTCCAAATCCTCCCACCATAATCGTACTTCCAGAGGGATTTTGCTTCTAACTGTTACCGGCAAACTTGGACTTATGCTCATTCTGCATGTTTATTGGGGTGATTAAGCAAAGATCCAGATTTATTGGACTCAAATACCAAATTGACACACTTCTTTTTTTTTTTTTTTTAGAAAAATGAAATTTGGTTGTTTTCGAAAAAGCATGATGTCACCTTAAGAACTTTCGTTCTTTGGATTGTACCTATATTTTGAAAAACAAGTCGAGCCCGATGGGGGTTGCCTACGTATCCCGCACCATGCGAGAATCAAACTGACGTAGTTCAGGCATAAATCGAATTTTGGGGACACACTATTTTTCTCTTAGGAATGGATCAAAGACTCTTACTTTCTAAAACAAATCAATAAGACACACATTTTCTTTTCTTTTTTTTTTCAAAATTCTGGCAGAGCTTTAACCATTTTTTTGATTTTTCAAGAACAAATAATTAACCCCTCAACCGTTATTCCTCTTCCTTTTCCAAACATTCCCGATATTCAGAAACCGGTCAGCATGCAAGCCTTGAAACAAGTAAATGCATAAAGCAAACAGGATGTAGCAGGATGGTCTTTATTCTCAGGTTGCTTGTCCTAGACGGACCCAGCCCCTGTGCTGAGTCCCCTAAGTCAAATGCACATGATGCAAATAAGCGTTCCTACTAGGGATCCGGCATGAAGTTATGTTATGCTAAGCTGTAAAACCTAGGTGTTTGTTCTAGACCTGGCTTACCCGAGCGGACAACTCGAGCCAAGGATGGGAGCTGTGTACCGGTAACCAAAAGGCCATCCGATTTTGCAACTCCTCCGAATCCTCGTTCTATTTTGGGCATATGACACTAACAGAAAGAAGCCACGACCAGCGTGCGCTCCTCAAGAGAGAAGAGAAGGGTTTCGGCATAGTTTATATGTACAGTTCCAACAATATCAAAGCAGTAAAAGCAGCATTTAGCACATTAGACTCAAAACATGTAATAAAATCAGATAATAAATAAAGCCAAATTATAACAATTATTCTAAGCTCGAATTCTTAACCCTGAACCGGTGGTTCTGGGTAGATCCCCAGCAGAGTCGCCAGAGCTGTCACACCTCCTTTTTCCGCACCCGAGTGGGCGCAAGGGAGTTTTTCCCAATTAAAGGACAATCGAAACGGGATTGGTTTAATTATTTCAGAGTCGCCACTTGGGAGATTTAGGGTGTCCCAAGTCACCAATTTTGATCCCGAATCGAGGAAAAGAATGACTCTATATTACAGTCTGCGTACCAGAAATCCGGATAAGGAATTCTATTAACCCGGGAGAAGGTGTTAGGCATTCCCGAGTTCCGTGGTTCTAGCACGGTCGCTTAACTGTTATATTTGGCTTATTTATCTGCTTTTAAGTACAATATGAACTTATGTGCAAATTTTAATTTTTAAACCGCTTTTATCATTTACTGTTATTTTATAAGGCTTGCAACGTTGTGAAAACATATCTCGAACCACGTTGCATCAATGCACCCGTGATTGTTGACATATTTCGACTCGGTTGAGATTTGGATTTGGGTCACATAAATGGGCACCCGAATTAAGGAGAATAAATTATTAAGACGTGCCTAAAGCAACTAGCGTATTGTTGTTTTGGGTAAGGCCGAAAAATTCGCTAAACGGCCTGTCCCGAATTCTAAGTGTTTTAATATATATACAGTTAGAGGGCCCCGCAGCTGTGTACATTTTTTTTGTTTGACGAGGCTCGTCTCGTTCTACTTTTAAAAGGAATTCGCGACGTCATGGATATGCCTTTCGGACCACGTCACAATCGATGTACCCGTGATTAGAAATACATTTCGAATCCGTCGAGATTTGGATTTGGGTCACATAAATGTGCACCCGAGTTTAAGAAGGTAGGTTTTATTAAAGCGTATCCTAAAGAGACTAACGTGTTGTTATTTTAGGAGGGTTGTGAGATTTGCTAAACAACCCGTCCTGGAAACTAAATGCTTCAATAATATACATTTAACAAGGCCCCGCATCTGCGCGTTTTGTTTATTTTCATCGAGGCTCATCTCGTTCTTATTTTTTAAAGGATATCCTATAGCAACTACGTTTCTTGTCGTGCTTGTCTCTATCAATTGAAAATAGTAGATAGTCCTAATTAATTACATGTTTGCAAATTGTTTGTAACAACATTCAGAAAAGCTTGAAAATCAGAAATGAGGCTGCATGTACAGTCAGCCGAACAAATAATCATGGGCCCAAATCCAGCCCATGCGTGATAGGCCAGACCTGGGCCACTGCTTGTTCGATGCGGGCCTACTTGGTTTGCTTCGATTTGGGCTCGACCTTCATGAGGTTGAGGCCCTGAACTGGTTCTTTGTTCTATAAATGAGTTTATCAATTTATATGTGACAATCTAACAAAAGAGGAAAGTACTTTAACTAAAGTGGGTAGTTTTCCTATTTGACCTACGTTAGAGAATATATTATATCATCAGAATAAGTTTAAAATACAACTTATTGCAATGGGAATATTTTCACCTAACAACATACATATATGACTAGCATTCACTTACCTACATTGATATACTAAGCATGTAGGCTACTTCTATTATCCAAACGAAAATGTAACTATTATATACTACAAGACATTTAATACAACAGTCCATGTATATATAAAAACAATCTGCAGGTCCTCTCTTTTGCATTCATGCTCAAACTCTCAGTTACATTGGTGGTATCAATTGTGTACCTGGTAAGGAAAGGAAAGGAAGAAGGAGAGTGATCAGTTGAGTAGTATGCAACGAATACAGCAGCAGCAGACACACAGCAACAACACAGCAACAACCAACCAAACCAAGTGTTTTCCACAGCCACAGACAACCAATAATGTCTCCCAGAATACAAGGACTAGCAGATAGTCGAGTACCAAGCCAGTAATCCCAGGAAAGAGTAAGGAAATAACAGCAGTAACTGAGGGTTCAAATGCAGTAAAACCACCAGTTCAACAACCACAAACAACTCAATCGATGCAAGCAACAGAACTTGGCCAAGACAGCTTGACCAATATGCACTCTTATACAACTTTCAGGCAGTGTTTGGTCACAGTGTCTATTGGAAACCACCTTATGTTTATACTGTTATGATTTGGGACTCACTAGACCTCTCTTCAGACTAAAGTTTTTTCAGCCTTTTGTTTTGCTTTTCTTTTCTGAAGACCAAAAGTCCAGCCCCCTTTAAGTTCTCGAATGGCCTATTTATAAGCCAAATGACCAAGTGCAGCTAAGCTGCCTCCCTCCTACTTGCAGACTGCCCATACCCCTTAACTCCCCATGCCTAAAGGCATCTTTCTTGGAATCCTTAATCAGCCCCCATGCCCTATCTTATTACTCTAATCAAGGGTTATGGGTTTAGTTAAGTATTCAATTAATTCTCATACTCTTAGGTCTGGTCCCCCATTGGCATTAATTTAATCCCAAATTAGTACCCTACTTGTCAGCTCATTTAAACTAATCTTTCTGCCCTTTTTAACACCCCAGAATACCCCTGCTTAACCTTGATTATTACTGCCCTGCCCATTGCAGCATCAGGGCATTTTTGAACTGATGAAAGTTCAAATTCAAGACTGCCTGGACTGAACCCTTTTCAGTCATTTTTACACTGCAAACAAACCATTTCAAACAATGCTGGGGCATTCGGTCAGTGGCAAAGTTCAATTAGTCATGTGACGTTATTAGCTCATTCGATTCATTAGTTATAGAAAACTAATCGACGACATTTATCGAGTCGACTATACTAATTATAACAGGTAATAATCAGTCGCTCATATAAACAATACGTTTAGGGACCTAAAGGGCATCAGACAATTTTTGTTCAATTACTGGAGCCTATATGAGTTAGCTTATCTGACGATTAAACTAATCGACGATCATGTTTATCACAGAGTACATTCAGAACATACACATAGAAAATCAATCGACCAAATAAAAGGTCTTTACAGAGATGAAAGAAAATTAAGAAACTATCAGAAAATAACAAACAATTACCACAAAGCATGCTAATGACTTAATCAGCAGTTAATATAAACGAAAAGGGAAAGAAAAACTTACCGACAAAGTTTGAAATCAAAATGACCCAAATCTGATTCAACTTCGAACTTTTGAGGCCGAACAAACTTTAATCAGGGTGTTCTCACATGAGAACACCTTGATTAAGGTCTATTAGACCTCAAACCCTTGTCCAGACCGGCCGGCTTCCCCAGGTGCATGTGTTCTAAGGTCTGAATTTTCAGATCTGGATTTTTAGGAGTTGCGGGTAGATTCGGACCAAACCAAGCTTGGTTTGGTCACGAGGAAGGTCAGGGGAGTGTCTGGTATGAGGATGGGGTGGTTTGGCATAGTTCCGGGTTCGACTCAAATCTTCAAATGAAGATTCGAGACGAAAGAAGATGATTCGAGGCAAATGGATAGCAGATCCATGTTTAGGACAGTGAAGTGGTCTTAGGGTGTTCAGGAGGTGGCCACCGGCGTTCGTGCCGCCGGCTTTAATGGCGAAGGAGACTAGGGCGGCTGCTAGGGTTCGGGGGTTTCAGGTTTGAGTTTGGGGACGATGAAGGGTGGGGTTGGTATAGGGGGTGCGGGGTATGATAGGAGGCTTATATACGGGGAGGCTTATTGGATCTGAGCCGTTAGATCAGATGATCTCAACGGCTTAGATATGATGCTGAGAAATGAGACGGGGTCGTTTGGTAGTTAAACGGGGTCGTTTGGTTTAAGTAAAGGGTTGGGTCAGACTGGTTATTGGGTCGGGTTTGAACACGGGTTGCTGAAGGGGGTCCTGAGCCGTTGGATTGGCCTGGATGGATGGCTCAGATCGAACGCCCTCATACGGCGTCGTTTGAATTGCTGCTTAGGCAGCCGGTTTTGGACTGGATCAGTGTTGGTTGGGCCTGTTTTCGTTTCATTTCTTTTGGGCCCAACCGATTTCCTTCCCTCTTTGTTCTCTAATTTCATTTTTCTTTTAAAACAAAAAATAAAAATAAAAATAACAAAAATAAATAAAATAACGAAATTAAAACTAAACAACAATGCAACATTTTAACACAATTATCACAAAATATTTAAGTAAGTGAACTAAAAGCCTAGAACGAACGATGCACATATACATATATATATTTTTTTTTGAATTTTCTTTTAACGACAGGCATTTTTGTATTTTTGTTTGATAATGACTAGATGCAAAATGGACAGACCCACAAATGACCAACAACACATGTTACGGAAAGATCGAAAAATTGTATAGCGAAGCCATTTGCCACTATTTTTATTTTCTTTTGGAGCGATTGTCCGTGAAGCAAAAATCACGTGCTTACATATAGCAATATGCCTCGTATCGCCATAAGTATAACAAGCCCTCGGTTACTGAGACTGCTGACCCTGACGGCCTGAATAACCACTCTAAAAACTCTGGAGCGGAGGTGCAATGACAGGAGCTGGCGATGCACTGTAGGACAACTGAGATGAATACTGCATATGAGAACCATGACCACCTGGAGCACCGTGAGAAGCCTGAAGCGTTGAATGAAACGGCTTGGGAGGATAGACCCTACCAAAAGAATCCCTGCCTCCAGATGAGGCACCACTGAACCTGCCCGAATGACGAGTCCTCTTGTCAAACCCCTGACCACCTCCCTGTGATAGAACCATCTCAACTCTCCTAGCCACATTGGCCACATCCTGAAAAGAAATCTCGCTCCCCGTCTCCTCAGCCATCTGCAATCGAATCGGCTGAGAGAGTCCCTCAATGAACCTACTCACCCTCTCTCTCTCTCGGTAGGAAGTATGATAAGAGCATGACGGGCCAAGTCAATGAATCTGGTCTCGTACTGAGTGACAGTCATAGAACCCTGCTGGAGACGATCAAACCTCCGATAGTTCTCCCTCTGAGTGATAGGAAGAAACTTCTCTAGAAATAGCTGAGAGAACTGATCCCAAGTCAAAGCTGGTGACCCAGCTGGTCTAGCCAAACAATAATCTCTCCACTAAGTCTTGGCGGATCTAGACAAACAAAAAGCAACAAAGTCGACCCCATTGGTCTCCACTATCCCCATGTTCCGAAGAACCAAATGACAACTGTCTAGATAATCTTGGGGATCCTCAGAAGATGCATCACTGAAAGTGGTAGTGAAGAGCTTGGTAAACCTGACCAATCTCCACAAGGCATCAACAGACATAATTGCTCCATCACCGATCTGAGCTACCACACTTAGCTGAACTGTTCCAATTGGTTAAGCCGCTGGAGTCTGAAACTGGGGAGCCATCTGCTCTAGAGTGCGGGTAGCGGGAGTCTGTGCTCCTCCCCCAGTCTGAGAGAAAGTTGGTTCTACCGGAAGTAAGCCTGCCCGGGTGACACTCTCCATAAGGCCCACTAGGCATACCAGAGCATCCTGGAGTACTGGGGTAGCAATGAACCCCTCTAGGACCTGAGTTGGGCCCACAGAACTGCTTGGGCCGGAACCTCATCATCAAACTCAACCTGGGGCTCCACCACTGGTGCTGCTCTCTGGGCTGAGCTTTGCCCCTGCCTCGGCCTCTGCTCCTGCCTCGGCCTCTAGCACGGCCTCGGCCTCGCCCTCTACCCCTCGTGGAAGCTGTTACTGGGGGCTCGGGCTGCTGATCAGTGGATGAGGAAGCGCGTGTTCTCGCCATCTACGAAAGAACAAAGTAGAAAATTCAATTAGCATTGAGAAACCAAATCGCACGATAGGAAAGAATAAATGTGAAGTTTTTCCTAATTCTGTAGCCTCTGAGGATAAATACAGACGTCTTCGTACCTATCCCTCAGACTCTACTAAGCTTGTCCGTGAATTGTGAGACCTAAGTAATCTAGAGCTCTAATACCAACTTGTCACAACCCGAATTTCTCACCCTCGGAAGTCGTGATGGAGCCTACTCGTGAAATCTAGGCAAGTCGAGCGTTACAGATTCATTACCCTTTTTACTTAGCCTTTTTAACATATCAATACAATAGGTGATTAACAACGGAAATCATAAAAAAATAACCGAAAATGCGAAAGAAGAAAACTTAATAGTTTAACCAAACACTGATACATAAATTCGAGATACAACTCTACCCAGAATTTGGTGTCATAATATCACAGACTGTCTAGGAACACTACAAATAAGGGTTCGAAAGATAAATACAAGTTGTTTCAGAAATACATAGAAGAAACAATATAGAAAGATAGAAGGAGTCGTCAGGGCCTGCGGACGCCTGCATGACTACATCGGGTCACCTGAATGGACTGAAGACAACACCCTCACTACGGTCCAAAAGCTTCAGCACTGGGATCTGCACACAGTGCAGAGTGTAGTATCAGTACAATCGACCCTATGTGCTGGTAAGTGCCTAGCCTAACCTCGGCGAAGTAGTGACGAGGCTAGGACTAGACTACCAAATAAACTTGTGCAGTTAAATCATATACAACAGAAATAAAAGTAGCTATTCACAGTTAAAGGTGGGAGGGGAAAGCATGCAGCGGGGAGTATCTAATAACAACAAAATACCAAAGAGGAATGTAAAGAAACCAAAATTTATTTATCAACAAGAATAAGGAAAACCAACACAGTATTCACTTTCATTTCCTTCTCGTGGCAGGTGTGCAACCCGCTCCTATTTCAAATATTACCGTGGTGGCGTGCCACCCGATCCCATTTCATATATCATGTTGCAGTCGTGCAACCCGCTCTCATTTCATATACCTTGTTGTAGGTATACAAGCCGCTCCATTTCATATATCTTGTTGCAGGCGTGCAACCCGCTCCCATTTCATATATCTTGTGGCAGGCGTGCAACCTGCTCCCATTTCATATATCTTGTTGCAGGCATGCAACTCGCTCCCATTTCATATATCTTGTTGCAGGCGTGCAACCCGCTCCCATTTCATATATCTTGTTGCAGGTGTGCAACCCGCTCCCATTTCATATATCTTGTTGCAGGCGTGCAACCCGCTCTCATTTCATATATCTTATTGCATGCGTGCAACCCAATCCCATTTACAAATCAACATCAATCATAAAAGAATTATGGCAAGGGAACAAGGGTATAACAACAACATCCCGGCAAGGGAGACAATATCATAAACAATAATATCCCGGCAAGGGAGACAATATCATAAACACTAACATACCGGCAAGGGAACGAACAATGATAATCATCATATTAAGCATGAATAAATCACAACGGAGTCACAACAATTACAATACTAGACTCACGAGCATGCTTGACACCGACGTATAGATACTCGTCACCATGCCTATACATCGTACACCTCAATTAACACATAGAAAATAAGACGCAACTCCTAATCCCTCAAGCTAAGGTTAGACCAAACACTTACCCCGATGCCATGAACACAATTCAAGCCTCAACTACCGCTTTACCTCTTGTTTCCATCACCAATTCGCTTGTATCTAGCCACAATTTACTTAATGATATCAATAAATGCTAAATGAATCAATTCTAATGCATGAAAATAGGTTTTATGAAATTTTTTCCCAAAAAGTCAAAAATTGACCCCGGGCCCACATGGTCAAAACTCGAGGTTTGAGCCAAAACCCGATTACCTATTCTCCCACAAACCCAAATATATGATTTGTTTTGAAATCGTACCTCAAATTGAGGTTCAAATCCCCAAAATTTGAAAAACCTAAGTTCTATCCAAAACACACAATTTCTCCCATGAAAACCCTTGATTTTGAGTTGAAATCATGTGAAAAGATATTAAAAATTGAAGAAAACGAGTTAGAAATGACTTACAATCGATTTGGAGAAGAACTTTTCTTTGGAAAATCGCCCAAGAGAGTTTATGTTTTAAAAAATTTGAAAAATGGGAAATTTTTGGCTAAGTTTGGATTTAGCAGGTTGCAGATGCCGCAATTGTAACCAGGGTTCACAATTGCGAACCCCTTCAGGACCTGTTATCTTCGTATTTGCGATCAATGTTCGAAATTGCGAACTCGCATTTGCGAAGGGATAGTCGCATTTGCGACGACTGGGGATTTCCGGGGTTTTCGCATTTGTGAAGAAATGCTCGCAATTGCGAGCAAGGCTGGCCAGGGCTTACTTCGCATTTGCGAAGAACCCCTCGCAATTCCCAAGTTCACAGACCTTGCATTTGCGATCACCTGATCTCGCAATTGCGAGATCAGAGGCCATCATCAGACCTGCAACCTGCAACTATTTTCTCTAAGTCTAAAAGCACTCTGTGGCCTATCCAAAACTCATCCGAGCCCTCGGGGTTCCCAACCAAGCATGCATGCAAGCCTAAAAATATCATACGAACTTACTCATGCGAGCAAATCATCAAAATAACATCAACAACTATGAATTAAACCTCAAATTCATGAAATCATTCAAGAACATCAAATTTTCCAATTTCTCAATTTTAGGTCCGTTTTATACCAAACCAACTCCGATCTTTATTAAATTTTACAGATTTATCATAATTATTATTTCAAACTTGTACCGGGATCCGGAACCAATATACGGGCCCGATACCATCAAGAAAATGCATCAATTCGCTTCTAAAAACCTTTATATTTTCAGAAAATAATTTTCTTCAAAAATTCATTTCTCGGGCTTGGGACCTCGGAATTCGATTCCGGGCATACACCCAAGTCCTAAATTTTACTACGGATCCTACGAGACCGTCGGATCATGGGTCCGAGTCCGTTTTCTAAGAATGTTGACCAAAGTCAACTTTATTCAATTTTAAAAGCAAATTTCCTTATTTCACTTAGTTTTCACATAAAAACTTTCCGAAAACGCGTCCGGACTGCGCACGCAAATCGAGGTGAGACAAAGAGAGGTTTTTAAGGCCTCGGATCACAGAATTCACTTGCAAAACAAGTAATGACCTTTTGGGTCATCACACAAATAGGACGCCCCGTGCAATTTTTACTATTTAAACGATGGACAACATTTAAATAGCATTCTAAAATGATCCTATTTATGAAAATCTCCCAACAAGCAAGAAAATTACATTCTTATATAACTTCTAAAATGATCAAAGCAGCATTCTGAAATGATCCTATCGTGGACAACAATTTTGCAATCCTATCATGCTATTGCTTCTGTCTTTCAACCATCTAAGACCGGATTTAATAGTAGCTCCTGCACCCGTTGATTTTGCACCAGAAATGATAACAATTCCTGTGGTTCAATTCTAAATTAGTTGGGATCAATTATCTTAGTGACTATGAACCTTAGTTTTAGTAAACGACGTCACTAATCATAAGGCGTAGTACTTTTATGGTCCATCTTTTGCCTGCATCGCCCTTAAATTTTAACTTGTATACTAAGAGGTCCCAACCTAGCTCACCAATCTCGGAAGAAAGTCAAAATCATCAAAGATTGGTTGAAGACCGCTCAAAATCGCCAAAAATTCTATTCGGATGTACGTCGTATTAAACAGAGACGACATGTTAAGCATGATTAATTCTTCATTTGTGAGGAAAAATAAATACTTGTGTATATTATTTTAGATCTTAGATAAAGTACATCTTAGATATTTTATTGATATAAAGTGAAGTTCATCGAATTTATGTAAAATTGGACGAGTGGTATATGTAATAAACTCTAGAAAAAGCTTTGTTCAAACATATTCTTCTACAGTAGCTGATATATAATGGATCGAATTTATGTAAAATTGGAGGAGTGGTATATGTAATAAACTCTAGAAAGAGCTTTGTTCAAACATATTCTTCTACAGTAGCCGATATAAAATGGATCGAGATGCTCTATAATCAATCAATACACACACACATATATATATATATATATATATGAATCTCATTATCATAGACAAATTTTAATAGTGGTTCTTCACTAAGCTACATATACTTGAACTCTCGATCTATCCATTTGGAATATAATAGCATGTTTTGTCAAGCCGCAAAAATCAGCTTATTTTGAGAAGTGTTTTTTCTTAAAATGCTTTTCTCAAAAGTACTTTTGGTGATGAGCAGTTTGTGTTTGGTTAATTAATTTGAAAAGCACTTCTGAGCAGCAATTGGTGTTTGGCCAAGCTTTTAAAAACCGTTTCTAAGTGTATTTTTTTCAAAAGTGCTTTTGATGATAAACTACTTTTTTCTGCTTCTCCAAAACTGCTTCTGCTTATCCTCAAAAATATTTTTTTCTTTTAAAAGATTGGCCAAACACTTTAACTTTAGAAAAAAAAAAATTAATGAAAAAAATATATTTATAGGATAGGGAAAACTTGGCCAAGCAGGCTATAAGGACCCGTTTGGCCATAAATTTTGCCAAAATAAATTTGAATTTTATTTGGCAAACACATGTTTGGCCATAGATTTTGCTTATATTTTGGCAAAATTCCAAATTCCAAAACATTTACAAATACTAATAATATACATGTTTTTCCAAAATAAATTTGGGAAATATGTTTTGAAAACATATGTTCAAACACATTTTCATCTTCAAACTAAACTTCACCCGAATCAGATTTTTCAAAACAAATTTGGAAATCTATGAGCAAAGGCTAGCTAAGTGTCTTTGAGTTGGCATAATTTACTTTTAGTTCTCGATCCCCAAAAAACCAAACAATGTACAAGAAGACAAAAGAATATATAGAAAACAATACTCCTAAGAGATTCAGTAAAAGGAAGAGTCCATTAGTCTACATTGCAAATCATTAATAAGAATTACATCATCATCACAGAGGGACTAAGAATTCACTTTTTGGATGACTCTTTCACTTCTTCAAAATTATACTCTTAGTTGGCTCCACAAAAAATGATTAGATATCTCAATAATATCACACTGCAGATTTTCACCTTTTCTATCTTTGAAGGACAAAAGGTGGAGAATTGTAGATTTGCACAATTTCTGAAAGAGATAAAGATGAAATCAAACATATATAGTATGCCTTTTTCTCAAAGTCTACTCTCTTCCCCCTTAGCCTTTTACACTTTTATGCAAATGCAGCTTTTTTCTGTATATCATTGAATATCAATCAGTACATTTTCAGCATTCCTCTTACTTCACTTCAATCAATTTGAAAGGTCACTCATGTTTTAAGGTGCTCTTCTAGTCAAGTCTATGTCACTACATTCTTTCAAACTTTGGAGAAGAAACCTCTCCAAAAATATTTATACGTTGGACCAAATAATTAAATTATAATTGTCAATTACCATTAAAATATACTTAAGTAATTACTATTTATCTACAAAATATATATCTTGCGGAATACCTAAAGACCCCCTAAGTTTTGTTCGGTTTCCCCTTAAACATTACCTAGTCTTGATTACCCTCTTGTACTTAATTTTTCATAGTCTTTACCCCTCAAATAGCCACCAGGCAGGAAAGTGATTTCATATTGTCTTTTGGCGCGCGAGAATAGAAAATAACAGCCACATTTATTTTTCAAATGGGAAAATACAGATTAAATACCGTTATTTTACTTTTTAACCATTTCAATGGCCATTTCTTTATATTTTTCAATATAACTTCTCTCATCCTCCATTAAAGTACTGATTTTTCTTCTTTTCTCATTTTTCTTTCTTTATTAGATAATATTTTAATATTATTTATTGGTTGCCTCTGTTAGTGGATTACTATTGTTCATATAGAAAGTTACAGCAATAAATTGATTGAAAAATTTACTTTCGAGAGCAAGAAACTCAAATTCTCTGTCTCCCTAAACCCAAATCAAAAGTCAACAAAGATGGGTCAGAAGTACGAACTTGGGAAATCATCTGATGGAGGCCCTAAAATTTCTCTAACAGATATAAGAGAGTGTCTCCTCTAAAAGCTAGAAACTGAGAAAATATCCATGCTTTTTAATTAATTGAAGTAATTAAAAAATAATTTTTTGTCAATGTGGACAGTCACATCAGCTATTATTCCAATATGATAGGTGTGTGATTACACGCTTATAAGATGGTATGGGTTAAGGAAGTTGAGACTATTAAAGCACCAAGTACAATACGGTAAGTTGGACCAGGTAAAGTTTAAGGGGGGCTGAATAAAACAAGCCAAGTTTAGGGGGTCTTTTGGTATTCTGCCTTCATTTATTTGATGTGCAGTATAAATCCCTCTCCACAACAATGGACTTTAGGAAGTTACAACAACAATATACCCAGTGTCATTTTACAAGTGGAGTTTGGAGAGGGCAGGGTATAGCAGACCTTACCGCTGCCTTTAGAAGACAGAGAGCATGTTTCCGATAGACCCTCGGCTTAGGAAGGAAAAAGCGGAGGGGCAATAACAAGCAAACCGATCTGATAACCGGAGCGAAAATATAAAACTAGCAATAGGTAATGCAATCAATAAACCGAAACAAAAGACAACAACAAATAGTAACAGAAGTCTAGGGATACGAAAAAACACAAAAGACAACAAGTTGTGTATCAAAGCTACTATTAAAAACAATGGCAATACTCGGCTACCTAACCCTTTACCCATATTTTTAACTTCTACTCCTTTCTTATTCATGGTCATGTTCTCAGTAATAGCTGGAGCAACGCAATGTCTTGCCTAATCACCTCTCCCCAATACTTTTTCGACTTGCCGCCTCTACCTCTCCGTTGGTCCTCCAATGCTAGCCTCTCACACCTGCTCAGCAGAGCATCACTGCCTCTCCTCTTCACATGCCCGAACTATCTAAGTCTCACCTCCCGCAACTTGTCCTCTACAGGGGCCACACCTACGTTGTTGCGGATGACTACATTTCTAATTTTATCTAAAACGGACTTTAGGAAGTTGACAATTTGAAAAAGAAAATTATTATAGGTACTTATGCCATGCATTTATCTTAATCCCTTGGTACAATTTGATAATTCATGGTCTAACTCATACGCAAATTAAAGTGCATGCATGCTCTTCCACACTGAGATTGTAAATGATTAAACAGTCACTTCGGGCTGCTTTCCTTTAATTATTTAGGATTCATGCGTGTGATTAGTGGAAACATAGATATGCTTACTATGATTTTGATTTTGATTTGTGACTGACTACCTAATACAAAGATAAGAAAATTAAAAAAAATGGAATGTTTAGATTTATTTTTGTTTGCTAATTCTACACATATACAAAATATCATATATTATAAGCTTAACATAATTGGTCCCAAACCCGAATAAAATAAGAAAAATTGTGATAGATTAAAGGCCAACACAAAAATGATCAACTTATGATAAGTACTCGAATGAAAACGCTGGGATAAAATGAACTAAACAATAACTAAACGGGTAAAAAGATTCATATAGTCGATTCAAACAAAATTTAAAATAGAGTTGTAGTTTTTGCCTTTTTTGTTTTTCCTTTTAAATTTTGGGTTTCAGTCAGATCATATGATTCATGATTCTATACACAGCATGCAATTGTCAATTGGAATGTGTTTTCACTTTGCACTAAGGTGTGGGACTCTCCTCTTATCTTTTTCATCTCCACCACATTCAAAATCTCATTATTATGTTTCACAGTGCAGTCAATGAAAGATAGCTCCTTTGGTTGATCTTTTACACTCTTCTTTTCCATTTAATCTTATCCTCTTCAAGTCCTTGCAGCTGATTCGTTTTGACATGAATCCAAGAAAAATCAATTGCATTTTATGAATTGTTTAGTGTTTTAGACAATAAAGACTAGATATTGTACTAAATCTCCTATGTGGCTACAAGATTGTGGTCATCAAAGACCTATGACCTTGTTGAGTCCCACATTGGTGGGATGTGGATTTCATGGGCTCCATATATAGTCTTGCGCTATCCTTGTCTTAGGAGTTAGCTTTTTGGTTGAGTTAATTAGCTCAATATTCGTTTATCATGGTACCAGAGCCAAGGGCGGATTTAGGGGGCGGAAGGAGGTTCATCCGAACCCCTTCGCCCAAAAGTTAAACTATATATATAATGCAAAATCTGTTTTTTAACTCTATATATATTATGTTTTAAATCCCCTTAACATAACCCAAAAGTATAACTTAGTGGTCAAAGGAGTTCAAAACCTTTGTGAGATCATTGATTCAATTCCCACTAGCTACAACAATCTCTTTTGATTTGTTAATGTCTTTCTTTTTTGAATATGCTTAGTGATTTTTTTTCTTTTTTGAATCTCCTTGGTGGAAATCTTGTCTCCACTACTGACTAGAGCCAAACTCATCCCAATTTATTGTTATCGATGTTGGACCCTCATCTATGTTGTCCACACTCCAGTTTGCATGCCTGTGTGTTTGGAGGGGGGGGGTGTTTAGGGGCGTATGCAGGAATTTTTGTAAGCGGTGTCGAAATTTATAAAAGAACTGGAATGTTACTTTGATTATCATATACTTTTAGACAAGAAATAGCCTTAGTTTATTGGTTTTGTTGAGTCTTAAATTAAAAAAGATTTTGAATTCAATTCTAGTTCATCACAATTTTTAACTACAAAAGCTCTCTCAAATATTTACAAAAGAAAAATGTGCTAGTTGAGGTTTGAACCTTTGACCTCTTAGAGCAAAATCAAGTACAAAACCAACACACCAAAGCCAATTTATGTCAAGTGGTGTCATTTTTTCTTACTTATCCGTTTCCGTACAGTATTAATACATATATTTAGTAAAATTTTCCGATCAAGCGGTGTCGCATAACACCGCTTGAGGAAGCGTGCATCCGCCCCTGGAGGTGTTGAGTCCCAGTAGGTGGGATGTGGATTTCCCGGACTCCTTATATAATCTTGGATAATCCTCACCAATTAAAGAAAAATTAACCCAAATAGTCATTAGGTTATGGGTTGAGTTAGGCCAAGATCTATTTATCATATTAAATCTTGATTACAAATCTAACCTAATTAGGAAATGTTACTGTATCCTTATCATAGATGGGGACAGTTTGAGCATGACTATATATATAGTAGGGTAAAGGTACATGATTACCTAGAAATTACTAGAGAAAGTGCTATTCACATAATAAAAGAGAAGCGATAATTATAGTTTGAACCAAAAATCACTGACGATATATACGTTGTATAAAACAACTCTTCTTTTTAGTGAGAGCAAAGATGCCATTTTATTATTGTAAGATATCCTTGGTCAAACTTTTAGCGGTAGAGTTGCTTATATTTTTCAAATCAAATCGAATGAATAGCAAAAGTGATGGGTGCAAAATCTATAAGACCAGGCCATAAATTGCGCGTTTAATTAGAAAACTCTACTATTACCTTTTATAGTTGTATCATACTCTATGGTATTTGTACGCCTTAATTAATTAATCAACGTGTGAACCTCACTTTACTAGTACTACCTATAATAGAAAAAAATGGCATCTTTTCAAAGTGAGAAGTGTATCTAGAAAAAGAACATAATTTCTGGCATTCCATTTGCAATATATAACAATAACAATAAATCCACTGCAATCTCACAAATGAGATTTGGGAAGGGTACTGTGTACACAAACTTTATTTCTATAATCAATCGACGTCAAAGATTAACCTAGTTTGTTTGCACTTAATGGAGGTCTGAATCTTAATTATTTAGATCCCAAATATTAAGCGCGTTTATTTATAAAGTCTAAATTCAGATCTTAATCATTAAGTTTTTTTTTTTAACTTCACACTCACTTAATAGGTCTTAATAGGTCTGTATGATTAAAATACATAACAAAGATTTAATTTTATTAAAATGCTATTATCCACATTCATTATTAATTTCCATCACCGTCTTTCATTATCAACTATTACCATGCCACCTACCACCACCATACTCAATCGCCACCACCACCTCCTCCTTCTCAATTATAGCTATCACCATTATCAACAACCACCATCCAGAATCCCCACTACCCCTACCACCATCATTCTTAACCACAACCACAACTACAACCACAAACTTATGTACCTCAACTATCACAACTAACCACCTCATCACCATCAACAACTATAGTCGGCACTATCCATCATTATAAACTATCACCACCTTCCTCAATCACAACCACAACCACCACCCACCCACCTACCCTTATTAATTATTACCACCTACCACCACCATTCTCAACCATAATCGACATCACTATCAAATATTACTAGCTACTACTCAAAACCATCACTATCAACCAAAATCACCACCAACCATCGCATTCAAATAAAGATAAATTTTATACATTCAGATGTTAAAAAAAACAGTCTTAATTATTTAGTATTCAGATCTTAATACACATTTTAATATTCAGATTCAGATATTTTAATCTCGATGCATATATTGATATTCAGATGTGTATTCAGATTTACCTCGCTATTTGCAATAATGGATAAGAATAATCCATCTAGTATTAGGGGGTTTTGGCCTTCATGGCTTTTTACAATGTTGAATTTAAGAAAGGGATTTTTACCTATCTATACCATATATCAAACATTATTACCAAAAATGTTCATAATTTATTATTTACCCATGTAGTCCACACTTTTACTACAAATTATATACCAATCCAAAAATAGGTAGATTTTGCCATTAAAAAAGCCCTAAAATGAAGGCACCAAATCTGATGTGATTCTGTCAAGGATTTTATTCCAATTTTGAAATGAAGGAGATCTCTCTTCCTGATGAAGGCACCGGTTGCGTAATTCTCTTCTTCCTCAACAGAAAGAGATCTCACAAAAAACGCAATCAAATTGTACAATTACTGAAGAGAGACTATATCTGTTCTTCGTCTCAAATTGTACAAAATTGCTCTTCGTCGATATCAGTATTCAAATTGTAGAAACTATATCTCTTCTTCGTCTTTTTTCCTATCAACTACACGAAATCATGTCAAAAATCCCAATAATGCTGAAATCGAATGGTAATTGGGATAACTATGGCAGATTTAGAGATTTTGAAGTTGATGCCATTGTGGTAGATGATAATGCAAACTACGGAATTCTCAGTTCTACAATTGCAGAACAATTATCGATTGATACATCGGATAAAATTATAGAAATCAAATACATTGTGAACGAGAATTGTCCTCCAATGGAGATTAGGAATGATATGGGGGTTCGTGCTTACATGGAAACCAAAAAGGAGAATAAAAACTTAGGTTCGTATCCTTTATGTATAAGCGTAAGAGATTTCAATATGGAATTGGCAATCAACAATGAAAGCACCAGTGCAGGTATGTTTGATTCGACATTGCAGAGAGTTATGGTGTTACTATGTTATCTACAATATTACTACAATTACCTACAATTAAACTACAAAGCTCACATAGTACTGAAAAGGATAAAGCAATGTTGCTTTCAAAATTATCTACATAGAAACTACATTTATGAATTTATTGTTTGCAGGTTCGTCTGGATCCCTAAACTTACTTGAATTTCCATCCTCACCAGCTATAGAGGAATATCAAAGTGAAATAATAACTGAATCTACGCAAACATATATTGAAGAAGGACAAGTTTATCAGGACAAGCAAACAGTAGCTGCTGCAATGAAGAATTATTCAGTGATGCACAAGTTCCAGTTCAGAGTAAAAAGATCTAGTCATAGAAGGTATGTAGTTATTTGTGGATAATATATCAGCAAAATCAGTGTATGATTGAAGATAGGTGGGTTTTATAAATTGTAGTTAAATTGTAGTTAATTGTAGTTTTTTCATAAATTTGTGTAAATATTGTATTTCTTTTGTAGCTACTGGCTTATATGTGTTGCTGAAAGCTGTAAATGGCATTTCAAGGCAACGTCAATTAATGATTCGGCAATGTTCAAGATAAGAAGTTTCAGCCGTCAACACACATGCTGCCTAATGGACGAAACATTCATACAGCGCAAACGTACTGCAGCAGTACTTGGTAGCATGGTCGTTCCAAAGTATTGTGATCCTAAGACTGTTTACACACCAAAGGACATACAAACTGACATGTTATCCGAACATGGACTGAACCTAAGCTACATGCAAGCATGGAGAGCAAAGGAAAAAGCTTTACAGTTTTTGAGAGGGAATCCGTGTGACTCCTACAACAAATTACCCAAATATTTTTATATTCTTGAGAAGAATTATCCTGGTTCTGTTGTTAAATTGAAGAAGGCAGCAGATGATTGCTTCTTATACGCATTTGTTGCTCTTTGTACATCAATAAATGGTTGGCAACATTGTAGGCCGGTAGTAGTGGTTGATGGGACATTCTTAAAGTCAGCCTACAGGGGGATTATGCTGACAGCAAGCACCATGGATGCAGCAGGTAAATAATGGAATAATTTTGTACTTATTTTGTAGACAGTCTTTAAAATGCAGTTAAATTGTAGTTATGTTGTAGTTATTTTGTAGTTATATAAAAGAATGTAGTTAACATGTCTATATTTCTCAATATATATTGTAGTTGTTATTTAATCATATTTTATGTCTTAAAAATGTAGGTACTATTTTTCCCTTGGCATATGCTGTGGTTGATTCTGAAAACGACGCGTCTTGGAAGTGGTTCTTTGAGCAATTCAAGGAGGCATATGGTGAAAGACCTTCAATGTGTGTTGTTTCAGATAGGCATGAGAGTATACTGAAGGCAACATCAGTTGTCTATCCGGGATTGGCACACTACTCTTGCATGTGGCATATATGGACAAATATAAGGTCAAAATTCAAGAAGGGACATCTACAATTACATGAATTGTACTTTGCTACAGCACGGTCATACACTATGGATGAATTTAATGAAAGGATGTTGAAGATTGAAGAGGTAGACCTGCGTGTAAAGTCTTACCTATATGATATTGGCTATCATAGATGGTCAAGAGTACATGCAACGGTAAATAGAACTTTTACTATGACGTCAAACATTGCCGAGTCGTTGAATGCTGTAACAAAAGATGCAAGAGAGCTTCCAATATTTGATCTATTTGAGTATATGAGGACTCTTCTTGAACGTTGGACAAAAGAAAAGTTATCGAAGGCAAAGGGTACTTTCACATACCTTGGTCACAAATACAACAAAGAATTGGAAGACAACAGTACATTATCTCAGAAACTAAGGGTAAGATATTTTTTTTGGTGCAGTAGAATAAAAAAAGTACTAGCTGCAGTTTTTCCAGATTGTAGTTAAACTGTAGTCAAATTGTAGCTATTTTTCAATGACTTTACAAATACTAGCTATTTTTGAATGATCAGTCCGAAAACTGACAAGTTCATGCTATTTTTACGAATTTTTGACATTATCACGTGCTTCTAGTTGTCGTTAATATGGAAAGTGGGCCAACAGCCCAAACATGAAAACGCAGCATTGCCATTTCCTTGCCCTTATTTTAGTTGCCTAACGCCTTACGGGGTTGTTATTCATCAACCATCTCTTAGTTGGCGGCAGTTGGAGTGTACAAAAGAAACTAACAACTCGTACCAATCTGATAATTCGAGTCAAATCTAGAAAAAAACTCGATTATGGTTTGGTGTTGGGAAAAAACTCCGACCATAATTGGTTTGGTTTCGGTTTGACTTTGGTTTGGTTTTAACTAAAGAAAGTCAAACCGAAACCAAACCAACCCGACATTACATATATATAAATTTTAGATATATTTAATATATAAATATACTTATTGTGATGTAATTTATAAATTTTTATTAAAAGATTTTATAATTTTATTTTTTGAGTAAGTTTTATAGCCATTAACATTAGTAAATTAAATAGTGCTAACAAAAGCCCAAACCAAAATCAAATCAATACTAATTCTAATAAAAGACATTTAACTCAATATTACGAACGAGAATGTATTGAATATCTATTTTTTGTTTTGCAATAATTTAGATAAAAATGCATAACCTATTTTTATTTTTTCTTTAGCGTTTAGTTAGTCTACTTATTTTAGCATGACTTAGTACTCTTAGATTATGTTTATTTTTATTATGGCTATTTAATTAGCAATATTTATATTACATAATTTTATTGTCTTTATTGTTGAATATTTTAGGATAATGTCATGGCAAATCTCATATTTCTTATTATTTTCGTGGAAAATACTTTATATAGTTGTATCTTACTAGGACTAAAGAAATGTTTTGAGCATAATTTATATGTTTTGTTCTACGAAGATTTTACCGGAAAAAAACCCGAATAACCCGAAAACCCGAGAGTGAAAAACCCGAATTTTATTGGTTTGGTTTGGTCTTTAGATTTCATAATCCGACACAATTAGTTTGGTTTGGTAATTATAAAAGCCGAATTAACCCGACCTAACCCCTAGCGGCAATGACACAGCCTTCACTTGTTATTCTCCTGGTCATATTTTTGTAGCTATCTGAAAATTATTATTTTTTCATTTTATATTTCCGCGCCCATGACTTTGTTGAGTATAACTTATTTATCAAAATTTGCTTTCAAATTTGGATAACAGAGAAATGTTTCAATAGTTTTAACGAGTTATTGTTTCAGTAGTTGTATTCGCTCAAGTCTCCTTAGTTGAGGTAGAGTGCATCGGGGGAAATAGTCTAACTTTTTTGTGTTTTTAGATGATATAACAACATACCCAATATATTTTTGCAGGATTCGAGGATGATAATATACACACAGATTTTATCCCTATTTTGTAAGATAGATAGATTGTTTTCAATATATCTTTGGCAAAAAAATAATAATTTACAGCATGTTTGAAAAAATAAATAGTATAAAAAGTCATGTTAAAAATAATGAAGGCAAGAAAATTAGAAGCCATTTATATCAATCATTTAGATTGATATAAAATGCACATAATCAACTCCAAATAAATTGAGGTATAAATAATTGGTTGATCTTTTATTAAACTACATTAGGAGCAATATTCAAAAGATGGGGGCCTAAAACGAAACATTTTACTTAATACAAAAGAAGAGCATAAGGCATAAGCTCAATTGCTTTTGCTTCCCTCTATTCACATGTCCATTCTATCTCCTTAAAATTGAAGAAAAAAGATAAAGATAAAGATTAACAAAATCCAAGATCGCGAGATAAAGTTTGATTCATTTAATCATACTTACATATCTTCAATTTCTTTCTTCCTAATTAACAGAGGCGGATTCAGAATTTAAATTTTTGGGGTTTATCTTTTAAATTTTTTAGCATTGAACTCATTATATTTTTAAATTTATGGGTTCATATCTACTATTTTACAATTTTAATGAATTTTTACACATAAATTTTATTTTTACTCTGCATCGAAAGTTATGGGTTCAATTGAATCCTTCATTAATACACTATATAGGCCCCTGCTAATTGAGATTCATCAAAAACTTTACTGTAAATATCCAATAAAATTAAAGGCTTGATCAAATATTAATTGTGCTTAAAAGTACTTAAATTGGTTAGCTAAATACAAAATGCAAAGCACTTTTAAAAAAATATTTCTAAAATAAGATAATCAAATATATTATAATCGAAATAGGAGATGCAACTCGATGCACTAAGGTTCCGCTGTGCGCAAGTTATAAACAATGATCAAACTATAAGGATCTATTTTACGCAATAATACCTTTTATTTGGACACGTGTTAGATGCGTCATACAAAAAATCTCCAATTTCACTCGAGCTGCAACCCCTCCATCGATCAAAATAAACTAACATAAAATAAAAATTACAACCCCTTACTTTTCCAATTTGTCCTATTTGCCCCGCCAGATGTGATTCCATAAACTCATCAAGAATATAAGGTACCAACTGAACCAGAACCCAACAAAAACCTCATAAAAATATTGACCTGTCCTCTTTTTAGCTAGCTTCTATACATTTGTTCTATTCTAAATCTCCATCTATATTTCTCCCTCTTCCTCCATAGCCAATTTTCAAGATTCCATTACAGTTCTACTCAAACCCCATTTCACTACAAACCCTTTTCAATGTTGCCCTTTAAAACAATCCAAGAGGCAGAATCTGCCATTGGAAGATCCCTTACAACTCTAGAGACAATTTGGTTCAATTACTCTGCAACCAAATCTGATTACTATCTTTACTGCCATAATATCCTTTTTCTCTTCCTAATCTTCTCTTGTGTCCCTCTTTATTACCTTTTCCTTGAACTTTTCTTCAGAAACTCTATTCAGTCTTATAAAATTCAACCAAAAGTCAATCTTTCACTCTCTGAGGTGTTCAATTGTTATAAGTCTGTTATGCGTATGTTCATTCTTGTTGTGGGTCCCCTTCAGCTTGTTTCTTACCCCTCTGTTAAGGTAACTTTCTCCATTTTTCTTTACTTTATTTCATAGTTCTGCTAAAAAAGATGTCTTTTTTGCAATGTATTTGATGGGGTTTTGTTGAAACTAAAAAAGGTAATTTTTTTAATCTTTGGATCAATGATTTCAGATTGAGATACCCTTTTTTATCTTGCTTATTTTACCCAGAAAATTTGTCGTGAATTGTAGCAATGTGTTTGATTGAGTTGTTAGTAGAGAAAAAAAGAAGATAATCTTTAGTGTTAGAGAGTACTCATAATATTGTTAAGTATAGGAATGAAATAGGTCTAAATAGAAAGAATCTCTAGTGTTGTTGGTTGATTGAGTTTTGAGTATTGAAATTCATGGTTTTGCCTTAATTTTAGATCAAGGTTGTGAAATTGAGATACTCATTATGATCCTTTTTTGTGTGTGAATTGTGGCAATGTAGATGGTTGGGATTAGAACAAGCTTGCCCTTGCCGTCGTTATGGGAAATTTTGTTGCAGTTGGGCACATATTTTATAGTGGAGGACTATTTTAACTATTGGATCCATAGGTTCTTGCATTGTAAATGGGGTTATGAAAATATTCACAAGGTTCACCATGAATACACAGCTCCAATAGGCTTTGCAGCGCCGTATGCGCATTGGCTAGAGATTTTGATCCTCGGGATCCCCTCAGCTATTGGGCCTGCTATTGCGCCTGGTCATATGGTTACGTTCTGGTTGTGGATTGCGTTGAGACAGATTGAAGCTATTGAGACTCACAGTGGGTATGCACGCATGCGCTTTTGCTTTTGATTATTCACACTATGGTAGTACTAAAAAGTTGCTTTTTTGGTGATTAAGTGTGTGATTATCTTCTATGATAATTTGACCAAACTATGGGTTAACAGTAACAATTACTATCACTTTATTCCTTTTCCCATTCACTGTTTGCTTTTGTGATCTCTGAATGAATCTGTATGCAGTGAATGGAATTTCATGAGATTTCTTTTTAAGTCAAAATAGTACTGCTTTTTGCATATAGTAATATTAAAGTTGTCTTCTTTTTGTTCCTTCTTTCTCTGTTTCTAAATTTTCATGTAGGTCCTTTCCCTTTTTCCCCCTTATCCTCTTTTCTAGTTTCTATTGCTTTTGGTGGATGCTACCGGAAACAACCTATCTACTGCACAAGGTAGGGGTAAGGCATACACACTACCCTTCCCAGATCTCTATTTGTGAGATTATACTAGGTTTGTTATTGTTATTGTTGTAGCATTGCTTTTGGTGGATGGGGATGGGGATGCTTGTGTTAAAATTATGTTTAAGTGGTGTTTTTAGCATCTGATTTTACAGTTAACATGTTCTTGCATGTGAATAAAATGCAAACCCTTAGAGTCGAGATGTCAGTAACTTCTCTACTTTTTGGATTATCTTTTATATTATATGATAACATTAAGAAGAGTTAACCATGAGGTCTCAGGTTCAAATCCCAGTGGAGGGCCGGGAGGCAAAACAACACTAAGTAATTTTTTCCCATAATTCCATCTGCCTAAGCCTTGGAATAGAATGTGATCGATTAAATAGCAAAACTTTCTTAATACGAGCATTTTGAGACTCACGTCTTGCTTTCCATTTATCAACTTCTTATCTCTGATAGTTGGTCTTGGTCCCATTCTTTTGACATCTTTGGCATTGGGCTCATGATTATGTAGTGTGTCTTCACCACTGATATGGAGCTAAAGTTGGCAACATCAGTTCATTTTGTTTAGAACTTAGGACAAATATTAATAACTTGGTATTGAACTTGAAGAAGTTGATAGCTGAATCTGTACAAACAAATGCTTAATTAAGATAGAAAGAGTACTAGTTTCTTAGTCATGGGAGATGCCTGTGAATATATGTATATATTGCAGCATGCGCCTTCTTTCCCCCCTTGACATTACAAGAGAAGTATCGTCCAACTGAGGGTTGTTGAAGTGTGTAACCATCTCATCTAAAAGCTTAAGTTTTTAAAGATAGCATACTTTTATTTACTTAATTATGTCTTCAACACGCCCTCTCACATGCAGGTTTGATTCTTTTTTATGAGCCAAGCACGTGAAAATTTATTTTGATATTGGGTGACGGTGAGCCTCGAACCGAGGACCTCAGCCTGGCTGTGATACCATGTTGAAGTGTGTGACCATCTCATCTAAAAGTTTAAGCTGTTAAGCTGTTAGGGAGAACATATTTTTATTTACTTAATTATGTCTTCAACGGTAATCATTATATATGATCTAGACTGGACTTAAAGCAAACAACATTGACGAATAGTTGTCAAAGTTAAGCAAATCTTTCTATTTGGAGGGACAGTGGTTGGTACCACTTTGCAAGTGTATATTATGTATGTAACAACTACTAGCAACTGCCTGGAGAATATGATAATAGTGTATGAGGAGTAGAAAAAAGTACTCCTTATGTCTATATCTCAGTGATAATATCTTTGTTTGTTATTCAAATGTTTCTTCTTGCATCATGTAAGGCAACACTAAGAACAACAAGATTTTTATTTGAAGCTTTATAATGTAGAATTACTTCTCAGTTGAATTTTTGTAGTTCTTCCAATAGGACAACTAAAAATATTATGTGGTTCTTATTGGTATAATCTCATAAGAATAAGATTCACTCATAGTGTTGGTCTCAATTTCAACAAGTTCTATTTAGTCGCAGCATCTCAAAAGTTTTTTAAAAAAGAAGCTGAGATAATGCATTATTTGTTGAAACTAAATACTGGAGACTATTGACAGAAATAGTATGGGCTGAGAAGCGGCAGAGACACCTCGTTCTTGAGAAAAGTCTGTTGTGAATGTGATAAATTTTGAGCATCTCAGAATTCAAAATATGAAAAAATGGTGTAGTTTAGTATCATGCTTATGTTTAATCATTCATGTACAGCGATCCAGTTAGGAGTAGCAGATGAATTATTGCTAATCCTGTTATCTGGGATCAGTTCTTTTTGTATTAGCTTGTTTATATGTTTAGAAGATTATTTCTCTTTGACTGCTGGTATTGGGAAATTGTTGTACTCAATCTTACAACTGAGTGATCGATTAGAACTGAGCAATTAGTACCTTTAATTGCTCAGTTTAGCTGTACATCATTGAATCTTTTGCTGGCAACATTACCTATGTTTTATGCAGAGAATTCTTTTGTATTGCTCCCTACTTCACACATGAGTAAGTATGGTGATTGGAGCATGTTTTAACCGATCTATTTTCATCATTCTTAATACAGATATGACCTTCCTTGGACTATCACAAAGTATATACCTTTTTATGGTGGACCGGATTACCATGACTACCATCACTACGTTGGGGGCCAAAGCCAGAGTAATTTTGCTTCAGTTTTCACCTACTGCGATTACATTTATGGAACTGATAAGGTGATTTCAGTGCTGTGGATATTTTATTATCGGGTACAAGATCCTTTGTAACCACACAAATTCTTATGTGTGCTGCTTCTTTATCACAGGGCTATCGCTATCAAAAGAAGGTCCTCCAGCAGGTAATGCTACTATGACTACTTTCCATTTGGTAGTTTTAAACAAAAAGTACTGCCTTCTTGGATATTAAAAATTTCAATCGAGTTTGATATCTTTCATCATATAAACACCATAAGGCTATCCAAATAAATGGTTATTACTTGTTAATGAAACTAACAACAACAATAACAACAACCAGTATAATCAGACAAGTGGGGTCGGGGAGGGTAGTATGTACACAGATCTTACCCCTACCCTAGTGAGTAGAGAGGTTGTTTCCGGTAAACCCTCGGCTCAAGAAGATGAAATGAGACAAATACAACAGTAACCGAAACAAAGGCTAGAAAGATAGTATCCGCAAGTCACGACCTAAGAATCAGGAAAATAAATAGAAAAAGCAATACCAATAACCAGTAACAATGGCGAGGTACTAGGAAACCGGAGCAGAAAAATAGTATGAACACAACATGTACCACTAGCATTCTAAGACAAGACACTGTCTCAACTACCTAATAAGTCATACCATATGGTTAAAGTGGATGAAACTGTAGGTCGTAATGTTTAATTTAAAAGCCGTGTTTATTTGGCAATTGATTTATGCCTTTGGAGCTGATAATGTTGTGTTTCCCCAGTTAAAGGGAGCTTCAAATGTCAATGGTGAACAAAATGGAGTTTCAGCAAAAGATCTCAAAGATGACTAACTCTAGAACGGACTTAGCCTGGTAAACTCTTTGAAGCATCATTTGTTTTAGGTTGTCTACATCTGCTGTTCAGAATGTGTTAAAGGCAGTAGTAACTACCTCTAGAGTGGTGTCTCTTTGTAGTCTTTTCGGGAGTGTTTGGACCCCAACCTTTGTTTAGTTTGCCAACATGTTTAAGTTTGATTAATACAGAACTGCAGGTAGTATTTGTGGATCTTTCTTAAAAATGTGAAATGAATTTTAACTGTAGCTTCAGTTGATAAACTTAGAATACTGTTGCATCAACAGATATAGGATTGATTTTTCTTGATGTTTAATGTAGAGTGCATTTGTTTTCTGCTAAAATTATTCATGAATACAACAACTCAACGAATACAGTGAAATTTTACAAGTGGGGTCCGGGGAGGGTAGTGTATACGCAGACCTTGCCCTGCCTTGTGAAGGTAGAGAGGTTGTTTGTGATAGGCCCTCTACTGAAGGAAAGATGCAAAAAGAAGCAATAACAACATCAAGGTAAGATGCTAAGACGACAAAAGACGAAAGAAACAATAGATAGCGATAAAAATATAAGAATAAGAAAATATGAAAATAATACTAATACTATGTCTATGTACAAAGGATACGCTCACTAATTTTCGACTTCTACACCCTCCTATCAATGGTCATGTCATCTGAAACAACGCCATGTTTTGATAGGTTACACTTAAGTCTATAACCGTACCAAATAACCAGATTAAGCGTAATTTGATTCTTGACACCAATTAATCCAGATCGTCTATTGCTCCAATTCTATGGGTATAGTACTATACTACTTCTGGCTTTGTCGTAATTGGACTATACATTATATCACTCAAAAGTGGACTAAACTTGAGCTTGATGGTTGTAATTTGTGTTTTATCAGTCAGAATATTGTGATGAAAAATATTCCACCTATATAGAAAAAGTGTTACACTATCATATTACAACCTAACAAAGAAAAAAGAGTAACATCTCATTTTCTCAATACCAGAAAATATGCCCTACATCCTCTTTAGGTGTCCAAATGGCTTCAATAGTTGTTTTGTGACGTTAGCATACCCATTCTAAGGTTACTTAGTACATATGCAAGGACTTACTGATCGTAGAAGTTTTTATCTGACTTTCTATATCAGAATTCCCCTCGTTTTCACTCTCCTTGTTTTAATTAAAATCATGTAGCTAAGATACAAAGAGTTATAACTTAGAATGAATGTCAATTTGACCATCTTTTGGGTGATGAAAGGCGGCCCGTGCACTAAGCTCCTGCTATACGTAGGGTCTGGGGAAGAGCCAGATCACAAGGGCCTATTGTACGTAGCCTTACTCTGCATTTCTGCAAGAGGCTGTTTCCACGGCTTGAACTTGTGGCCTCCTGGCCACATGGCAACAACTTTACCAGTTATTCTAACGCACCCCTTCTTTTGGGTGACAATGGTCCTTAATTCTTAGAATTTAGAAGTAAATGATAAGTATTTGACTACTTGTTAAAAAGAATATACCACCAAATTTGCAATTTATGCCCAGAGGTTAAACACTAAGCGCAATTTAATAGTCAACTTTGCGATTTTTACTCTCCACCAACCAAGAGGGGGTACTCAATTGACTGAAGCAAAAGCCCGTCTAGCTCAGTTGGTAGAGCGCAAGGCTCTTAACCTTGTGGTCGTGGGTTCGAGCCCCACGGTGGGCGCACTTTTTTTTCGTCAAAAGTTTTCCTAATAGGCAAACCTGTTTGCCAAATGGACCAACTAACACGATAAATAGGCTCGTCAAATGACCAAGGCAAGAAGCCCGTCTAGCTCAGTTGGTAGAGCGCAAGGCTCTTAACCTTGTGGTCGTGGGTTCGAGCCCCACGGTGGGCGCACTTTTTTTTCCAAAAATTGGCACCGTGTGACAACATATGACATGAATTGGCAAATTTTTAGTCTTAGATTATGTTTGGTAAAGACAGCCCAAAACAATTGGCATTATATGGCCAAATTCTAGAAAACCTATTTCCCTATTTATTCTCTCCCATGACTCAATTACACAACTACATTTAGGGTCGTTCATTCGATTTATCGATTCGATTTTGACCCTTATCGATTATCAATTTGTACATATGCTTATCGTTTCAACAAGGTTTTAATTTTTTCGATTTCGATTTATCGATTACACCAATATGAAAATTTGCGGGATTCTACGGAAAGTATATCGCTATAAACACGCCTAACTAATATGGACAAAAAGAAGCTAAAAAAAGACGAACACCGTTTATAACATAAAAATTGTGTCAACAAGCACATGTAACAAAACTAAAGTAAGGGATCAAATGTATGCCAGAGTGCGCCGGAGTTCACTTTCTCTGCTGGGTTCGCGGGAGAGGGAGAAAGGTAAAAGCGGCGCTGAAGAATGTGTAGAGGAAATAATAGGGTTAGGGACTTAGGGTAAAGGAAAGGGCATTATAGAATAAAGGTATATTTGTTTTTTTTAGTATATCTTATTGGTTAATCGATAAAGCGATAACTGATGAGGACAAAATCGAAATCGAAATCGATAACTCAATAAAGAAAATTTCGAACTCGATAAATCGATAACAAATAATTGATTCAATTTATCGATAAACCGATTCGAACGCACCCCTAACTACATTTGGTTTCCGCACGAGAAAAAGAGCACGAAATGCTAACCTCCTTCGCTGACTGCAATTTCAAACTCTGCCTCGTCACTTTTTTTGCTATGAACTTGAGATTCATTATTTAGAAGACAAATTAGATTGCAAACAAACAAAATTCAGATTTTTTTTTTGTTATTAAAAATTGCAGATATATACTTACATGTATATGCACATGTATAATACATTTGGGGTCAATACTTTTTGATGGGTGGATTCATACTCATTTTTTTTCTTAGCTTTTTTCTTTTGTTTTTTGATTGAAAAAATAGTCCTAATTCTCATCTTGTATATTAATGTATTTCTACCATCTATATTTGTGTATATTCATAAGATTTTTTGTGTTATACATTGAGATATACATAGGAAAAGATAAATTTTTGATATATACATTTTGGTATACACATTATATAATGTGATATACATTGTGATATACAAACAATATAATTATTTTTTATTATACACTTGGATATGCATTGACATAGAGTCAACAATAAATTTTAAACAATTATATTTACAATTGCATACTTTAGATATACAATAAAAAATTTAGTGTACACAAAAAAGTAAAATAGAATTATGATATACATATCACTATTGTGATATACATTAATTGGCTATTTGGTGCTAATATCTATAACTAGTGCCTTTTAGTGCTAATTATGTGGATAAGTTGTTACACCATGCCAAAATCCCTTCTTTTTGCTCAAATTTTTTACTAATGGGCCAACCTGATTCCCATATGGAACAACCAACACAAGCCCCCAAAACTATTGGGCCAGACAAATAGCCCAAACAGAAAGTTTCTATTGGGATCTTTGCACAAATAGCCAGATAGATTCATTGTTTTCTTTTCCTAGCCGATATGTATAGATTATGCACTGATTAAATATATATTATATATCCACTGACTATTTTTAGTTTAAGTGGTTGGGTATGTGACTATTTTTACATTTTTTTCCCTCTTTTTTGTTGTGTATGAATTGAAAGATACATACAAATACAAGCCACAAAACAATTCTTGGTTTTTCCCATTTGTTTGTATTAAAGGGTGTTTGATGTAGACTTGATCTAACTATTCGTTAACCAAGTACAAGTATGGGGCATTTGTATTATTGAATTTTGTGTCGTCCTTTCCCATAGTAAGTGAGTAATAATAGTAACCAATTATATAAGAGAGAGTGGGTTGGGTAGTGACGCAGGTTGCTAAGAAAAGAGCAGACAAAATCAGCTCCAAATTTATTTTTGTTAGACAAATGGGTGAAGAGTTATGGCTTATTTTCAATTTCAGGTTCCATCATCAACCACACCCTATTTTCACCTGCTTTTGCCATTCCATTTATGCACCTTAAACGTACACTAAAGTCCATTTCCCAGCATTTTCATGCCCAAGTCTAGAGTTGCCCATGCTTACTATGCTCGATACAACTGCTATGGTTTCATATTATTAAGAAATAATTAATGTGGGTAATAAAAAAAAGCTTTTCTCGTCAAATAATCAAACTTATCAAAGTATTTAGGTGTATAACCGACAAACTTAAAAATACTCTTCGTTCACATGTTTAAAACGTTCGGCAAGTGATCGTTATATGTTCAAAATCATATATTATAGTTCGAATTGTAACATATTCGCAATAGTAACGGGGTGACACTTTATCAAAATGATGAATGAAGAATAAACGGGAAGCATCGAAGGAAGGACTGGCGAAGTAGTTACTTTTAGGATCGAAAAAATCAGGTGTCATGCGAAAGCTAGTAAAATAACACTCGAACGACGATAAACCAAACAATAGAAGAATAATAGACCAAAAGAGACACAAACATTTGACGTGGTTTGATCAATTAACCTACGTCCACAGCGGAGATTAACAATCCACTATATAAAAGAGAGTGATATCGAGAGAACAACCACACGAATAGGCAAACACAAGTGACACACTAATACTTGTCCCGAATGGTTCTCCTCCTAAACTAGACTCTCAAACCTGATGGTAGGCTAGAAACCCGCATTTTAGTCGTAGTAATGCACTCTAATTACTATATTTTACGTGTATTTGAGCTCAAATGATAGTGAATTACACTTATTTCGTGTTTTATGCCTTGTAGGAAATGATCCCGAGCTATTGAGGTAATTTGGAGATAAATCAAACAAGTTGGAGCTTTGAAGTCTAAGTAGAAGCCCAAGAAATTAAGCCAGGATCACGTTCGGGGGTCGAGCACCAAGTCTGGATGTCAAAAAGTGATTGAGAGAATTTACTGTGAGAAAAAGACACAGCCGCGATGCATGGGGCGCGACGCGACAGTGAAAATTTGGTCTGACAGGCTTTTTGCGAGCTCTCTGGTCTGACAGCCGCGATGCATAGAGTGATTTTCTAGTTCGGCTAGGAAAGGTAGTTTCAGTCGGACTTGTTTCTACATGGTATAAATATACTAAAAATACGTTTTTAGAGGATTTTTGGCCTACGAAAGATTGGAGAACCAACCAAGGCAAGAAGACTCAAGAACTTAGCAAGATTTCAACCTGCAATCAGTGCAATGTGGGACTTTGTATTGAATCATTAGAATTGATATTTTTTTTGTTCTTAAACTTAATGAGATAACTTTTTCCATTACTATTGAGTAATAAGAGGAATTTGATATTGAATTTCTTCACATCTTATGCTCTAGTTTAAATTCGTGATTTAAATAGGTAATCGAAAAAGCCTCTTGAATTGTTAATCGAACTAGAAATTAGGAAAATATTCATGAGAAGTTACATTTTAGATCATACCCGCCATTTATTGTTGCAATTATTTACCGTGCTTCAATTGGATTAATTATTGAATTTAACGTTTAATCGAAAGAGGAACATTAACTTCAAGTGTAATCTGATTATCTGTTGAATCATGAGAATCAACAGTATTATAGAGTGAACTAACTAAAAAATTGGATCCCCAGTCAATTATCTTGCACCTATCTAGTCAATTACTCTTATTCCTCTCATTGATATTCATTCGTTGCTCATCTGTTGTCTTTTGTGATCAATTGTTAATTGCTTAATTTTTAGTAGTAAATCGTAGTAATAGTCATCAAATCAAGTATTAGTTGTTCTGGATAGTAATCAACTGAAGATTATTCGAATACTGTTTAAATCCAATCCTTGTGGAGACGATAATTAAACTATACTATCTTTGACTAGCGAGCAATAATTTTGTGTTGTATTTTGCGCTCGTTAAATTTTGGCGCCATTGCCGAGGATTGGTAATCAATAGTATTTAAAATAATTTTTTATTTTTAGTACTAATCGAGGAACCAATTTTTACTTTAGTTATTCACGTTTTCTTACTTGTGTGCATGATACTTGTTTGATTTCTCTGGTGTATAACTCGATCTTCTTCAAAGAAAGTGATACCCTACAAACCAGAGTTGGAGAAACACCTGCGACAACTGAGAAAAGAAAGAGAGTTAATAGAAAATTTCTTGGGTCATACTTCGACTCAAGATAACATGGCAAACAAAGAGAATGATGGAGTAGACTTAGTTGCAAGTGAGGCATGACAATAAGAAGCTGCACGGATAGCAGCTGAAGTAGCCCGAGGAATTGCTGATAATACAGGTCGAAGATTCAATTTAAGTCGGCCCTTGGTTGAAGACTAGTACGAGAATGCATCACCCAGGACTGGAAGATCATTGGGTGACTATGCCAGATCAGTCTACAATGAAGGACTATCTAGTGTCAGACCTCCACCCATAGCAGCAAACAACTTCGAGTTGAAGCAAGGCTTGCTTCAAACCATCCAAAACAATTGTATCTTCAGAGAGAAGCTGAATGAAGATCCTAATACTTACTTAATGGACTTTGAAGAAATCATGAACACCTTCCAATACGATGGAGTATCAAAGGATGCGATGTAGTTAAGGGCATTCCTCTTTTCCTTGAAAGATGACACGAAACACTAGCTTCATAGCTTACCCACAGGTTCGATTGGGACATGGTAAAACATGACCAAAAGTTTCTTGACAAGTACTTCTCAGCTGCAAAAATAGGGAATTCAGAAGCAAAATCCACAATTTCTGCCAAAAAGAGACAAAAACGGTTTTTGAAGCTAGGGAAAGATTCAAAGAGATAGTCAGAAAGTATCGGCACAACGGAATTGATGTGTGGATGCAGCTCCGGGATTTTTGGGATAGACTGACACCTTCATCGCGACGAACTTTGAATACTGCATACGGAGGTCCACTATTGAAGAAAACTCCGGAGAAGGTTGTTTTAATCCTTGATGAATTATCTGATGATGCTAACCAGTGTCCAGCTAAGAGTAACGAGAGAAGAAAATCAGTTGGGGTTCACCAGGTGGACATTAACACATCCATGCAACCCCAACTAGATACTATGGCCAAGGAGATAAGAAAGCTGACACTGGCCAAGGTACAGAGTAAGCCGCAAGCAGCATGTGACTTTTGTGGAATGGGACACCCTACACATGAATTTCAAGCTTCAACTTAGGAAATCAATGTAGCGGGGAACTATAATAGAGGAAACTACCAATATGGGAACAACTATAATGCTATGGGTCAAAGACATCCAGGTTTTTCGTGGAGTTAACCTAGTGGGAGCTTGAAATCATGACAACAAAATAAGCTCAGACCCCAGAGTCAAAGACCACCAGGTTTTCAGAACTAGTGAAGGCAACAATACCGACCACATCAGTCAAATTAGTCTAGTATGAAAGATCCCATGAAGGCATTCATCCACAAATCAGATGAAAAATTTGAGACTCAGGGCACAAACATCCAAGACCAGGGCACATCCATCCGAGACCAGGACACGACCATCCAAAATTTGAAAAGACAATTAGGACAGATTGCAAATTTGTTAATTTGTTATCTGAGAGGGCTCTTAGGACTTTACCCTCTGACACTGAAAAGAACACAAAGGAAACAATCAAAGATGTATCTTTGAGAAGTGGCAAAACATTGGCTGACCAGTGGTGAAAGCAAGAACAGGGGTGAACAAGCAGACCGAGACACTGGAAGAGAAAAAGAGTGAAGATCATAAAGGCTAGAGTAGTGGGGTACAAAAGGATATTGAGGAAAGTAGACATATGCCAGCTCTACCATTCCCTCAAAGGATAAAGCAGGAAAAACTTGACAAATGTTTTGGGCGATTCTTGGAGATGCTCAAGCAACTTTATGTGCACATTCCTTTCATAAAGGTACTCAGTCAGATGCCTGCTTATGCAAAGTTCTTGAGGAAGTTCTGTCTAGCAAGAGAAAATTGGAGGAGACAATAGTGGCCAAGCTGAATGCCCACTACAATGCCATATTGCAAAATAAAATTCTCCAAAAGTGTGATAACTTAGGAAGTTGTACCATGCTCATTGGGGAGTGAGAAATTCGACAAGGCCCAATGCGATTCTACCATGTCTATAAATCTAATGCCTCTGTATGTATTCAGGAAACTAGAAGGTGAGCTTAGAGTGATTAAATCAATACCATTGCCCCTACAACTAGCTGATCAGACCACCATTTTACCTGAGGGAATCATTAGGGATATTTTTGTGCAGGTGGATAAATTTGTATTCCTCGTAGACTTTATTGTGGTGGATATGGAGGTGAACAAAGAAGTGCCTCTAATTCTAGGGAGGCAATTTTTATGTACAGGTAGAGCTATCCTTGATATCTACAAGGGGCAGCTTATGCTCAGAGTGGGCAGTGAAAAAGTGGCATTCCAGATGAAGAGGATGATGAAATACCTAAGTGATGAGGCGTCCGCCTACTAGTGTTTCAAGCTAGATGTTTTTTGGGAGTTGCATGAAAAATACAAGTTTTACAATCTTGTGGGAGATACTCTAGAGAGGTGTATTACTCAGTCTAGCACAGTGGAGGATGGAGATCATGAAATAAAGAAAGAGGCTGAAGCTCTTGAAACTGAGGATCAAGTGGTTGATGAGGAGGAACTAAAATAGGAGGCTTCTAAGACTAATGTGGAATTGAAAGTCCTCCCCACTCACTTAAAATATGCTTTTCTTGAAACTAACAATTTTTCTATAATTATTTTTGCTGACTTGACAGGTACACATGAGCAAAAGCTGGTGGAGCTTCTGAAAAAGTACAAGAAGGCCATTGGCTTGGGTATAGCTTATATTCAAAGAATTACCAGCCATTTGCAAGCAAGAAAATCTATTGGAAGAAAATAGCAAGCCAGTGATGCATCCCGAACGCAAGTTGAACAAAAAATTGGAGGAGGTAGTGCACAAGGAGATCATCAAATTGCTAGATGCGAGAGTGATTTCCCCGTCTCTGCAAGAATAGTCACTACAAGAATGTGCATTACTTATAGAAGAATAGTCACTAGGTAGAGAATGTGCATTGCTTATAGAAGGTTGAATGATGCAACAAGGAAAGACCACTTCCCACTCCCCTTTATTGATCAAATGCTCGAGAAAGTGGCTGGATATGGATGTTACTACTTCTTGGATGGGTACTCAGGCTACAATCAGATAACTATTGCCCCAGAAGATTTTGATAAAAACACATTCACTTGACCGTCAGGTATCTTTGCTTACAGGAGGATGTCATTTGGGTTGTGTAATGCACCTGCCACTGTTTAGAGGTGCATAATATCTATATTCTCCGATCTGAAAGAGAAGTGTCTAGAGGTATTCATGGATGATTTCACCCTCTTTGGTGATGACTTTGAGGATTGCTTGAAGAATTTGGAGCTTGTGCTTCAAATTTATGAAGCCACTCACCTAGTTCTTAACTGGGAAAAGTGCCACTTCATGGTGAAAAAGGGAATTGTCCTGGGCTACAAGGTGATTGCATATGACATTGAAGTTGATAGAGCTAAGGTTGATGTAATTTCTAGGCTCCCTCCACTAACTTCTGTAAAAAAGCATAAGGAGTTTCTTGGGACATGTTGGGTTCTATAAGAGTTTCATAAAAAAATTCTCCCGTATTACCAAGCCGTTGACTGCATTGCTAGCGAAAGATGTCAAGTTTGTTTTCATTGTAGAGTGCTTAAGAGCATTCAAATTGATAAAGGAAAAGCTTATGAGTGCTCCTATTATGGTGACACCTGATTGGAGCCATCCATTTGAGATAATATGTGATGCTAATGATGTAGCTGTGAGGGCAGTTCTAGGGAAAAGAAAAGACAAGATGTTTAGGATGCAAGCATGACGTTGAATGATGCTCAAGTCAACTATGACACTACTGAGAAAGAGCTCTTTGATGTGGTTTTGCTTTTGATAATTTTAGGTCATATCTGATGGGGAGTAAAGTGATTTTACACATTGATCACTCAGCCTTGAAATACCTGTTGAGTAAGAAGGAGTCCAAGCCCCATATGATGATATCAAGGATAGGAAAGGCACAAAAAACCAAGTCGCAGATCATCTATCTCGACCTGAGAGACCACTGGTTGAAACAGTTGAAATAAAAGAAGAGTTTCCTGATGAACAAATTTTCTCTATTGATGCGGTCTTTGAAAGGCCGCTTTAGTATGATGTTGTAGCTAAATATTTGGCTAGTGGTTGGTTGCCTCACGACCTCTCTCGTGATCAAAGAAGGATGCTTCAAGGTGAGGTAAAAATTTATTTTTGGAATGACCCTTTCTTGCTTAAACTGTGTGTAGATGGTGTGATGTGTATGCCTGAATGAGAGATGGCAAACACTTTTCTCATAGCCATGACGGAGCAACTGGAGGACACTATGGTGGAAATTGCACTGCATCAAAGCTCATGGAAGTTGGTTTCTATTGGCCTACTTTGTACGAATAAGCACGGGCATATGTAGTTGCATGTGACAAGTGTCAAAGGGCAGGTAACATTAGCAAGAGGAATGAGATGTCACTAAACTCCATTTTGGTATGTAAAATTTTTGACGTTTGGGGCATTGACTTCATGAGTCTGTTCCTATCATCTCATTCTTATGAGTATATTCTAATAGTTGTTGACTGCATCTCTAAATGAGTCGAAGTAATCCCTACTAGGATCATTGATGCTCATGTGGTGTGTGAGTTCTTACGAAATAACATCTTTACCCGCTTTGGGACACCTCGAATGATTATTAGTGACAATGGATCGCACTTTGTGAATAAGAAGTACTCTGCATTATTGTGTAAGTGTGGGGTACAAACAAAACAGGAATCCTGTACCATGCCCAAACAAGTGGGCAAGTTGAAGTGGCAAACCATGAACTTAAATGAATTCTTGAAAAGGCGGTTAGTGCTTCTCGTAAGAATCGGTCTGTAAAGTTGGATGAAGCTCTATGGGCGTATAGAACTGCGTTCAAAACAACCATAGGGACTTCACCATTCAAATTAGTGTATGGAAAATCATATCACCTACCCGTTGAGATAGAACATAAAGCTTATTGGGCAATTAAGAATCTTAATATTGATCTTATCCTTGCAGGTGAGTATATGTTGGCGTAGAGGAACGAATTGGAGGAGTTTAGACTAGATGCGTATGAAAATACGTGAAGTTTCAAGGAAAAGGCAAAACGATGACATAGTCGTCTGATTAAGCCAAAGGAATTTAATGAAGGGGACAAAGTCTTACTATACAATAGTAGACTTGGGTTGTTTCCCGAAAAATTCAAGTCAAGATGGACAGGTCCATATGTGGTGGAACACATCTCACCATATGGCGCCATTGAAATACAGGATGAGGAAGAGAATGAAAGCTTTAAGGTGAATGGGCACAGGTTGAAATAGTACCTTGTTGGAGGATTTGACAAGCAATCCTCTAGCATCGTGATCAAATGAGCCCAAGTGACGGAGTCAAGTAGACGATTATAACTCAGAACTACTTCTAACCCTTTTTCTTACTTTTATATAATAGTTTAGATAATTGTATATTAAGATTTTAGAGTTTGGAAATTTTGTTACTTGTTTGGACATGTATAAAGTTGAAGACAAAATAAGTATATAATAGAGTTGGGGTGCAACCCGTGGGTTAAAGAGCAAAACATCACCGGAACTTTGAGAAAATTGTTCTAGGTGTTGTGCTAGGACAAATGGGAAAATCTGTTAGAACTCAGCTCTCTGAATATCTCCACTACCGCGTCGCATGAGGCACCGCACCCAACAACGCGGTAGTGTAAAATGACGGCCATTAAAAAAATTAATTTGAAAAAATCCTTGAAAGAAACAGACGCCACTTTTACTCTAACCCACCATTCCCTCCCCCACCCCCTCCATACCTCTTATTCTCTCTATCATAACTTTCCTATCAAAATCACCCCCAAATCCTCCATTCTTCTTCTTCTTCTTCTTCTTCTTTAAAGTTCTTCCCGTATAGTTCTCCCACCTCCATCACTCATCAAGGTAAGTTTTCTTTTCTCACTTCTTCTCTTTTAGTAGTAATATTCCTACTCGAACAAGAAGTCCTATAGTTTATAACTCTCCTTTATATAGTAATTCTCCTCATCCCCTCATCAGTTTACTAAAAAAATCAAAATAAAAAGGATCAAACTTATGTAGTTTAGTTCATATATCTAACCCTAGGTAGTGTTTAGACCTCTTTTGTTAATGTTCATGTTTTGGCTGAAAATTGTGCATCAATTTGTGGGGTTTTCATTGTTCTTTTGATTTTGGATGATTTTTGGTATATTTTGATGGTATTGGATGAATTGCGTGGTGAACTATGGTGGGGGTGCCAATATGGCCGAAAATTGAAGGGTGTTTTGTGAAATATTAGAGTAGTTTATGCTATTGTTGTACTTTGGTGGTGTTGTGGTGGTTGTTGGAAGGTTGATTGGTGTTGTTGTGTAGTGGTCCTAGACCAATTGAAGTTGAAATTATGAGTTGAGCTTGATTAATACAATTTTTTTGATAAAATGCCCCAATGACATAGAAGGTGAAGTTGTGCTTAATTAGAGAAAATTTGTTATGAGATAGTGTGATATTTGATGATAACTGTGGGTGGGAGGTCATGTTCTTGTATTGTAAAACTTTAACGTGCTAGTCCCTAGTAATAATCGATTGACCACCCATGCTAATGTGTTGCTATGTGCTAATTGGGGTGTCCGGTTCATGCTAAGTACGTGTGTAGTGTTGTATTGTAACTTTTTATTTTATTAGTGGTAAATTAGACTAACTTCTTATTCTTTTTTTCTTAATTACTAGTTTAGCTTCTTAATTTTGTATTTTACACAAGCGCCATCGGTGGTTATGTTGTTGTAATAGTATGTTGGTGATTGGTTAGGTTGTTGATTACTTGTGGCATGCTTTCAATGGGGTAGTTTAAGTCCCCGATATGCATTGTACTTATGAACATGCCAATAATATAAGTGTGGGGTGGTTACCCCATTTGGTCTTATTTTTGTTTTAAGTGTTGTGGCTAATGTTGTTCGTCTTGTGCAGGTACAATGTCTCGCTATCCTAGCAAACATTCTAACACAGGTTCCTCCGAGATTTCCTCTGGTAGTCATCGAGGAGGTAGGAGGCAACTCCCCCCTCCCCAGTGGAGAAGGAAAAGGAGTGCATTAATCCCAATGCGGAAGTAGTACTAGGCTGCCAGTATGACATTCGGGTTGTGCCAGCTCATGCTAGGATGTTGTCGCGCCCTCTTTTTCTCGCGAAATCGGGCTTGTGACATTTGGGAGGACAATTCTTCCCTCTTGGGAATTGGGTTTTGGAACTTGAAGAATCTCCACCTAATGATTAAGTGCATTAGGACACTAAGAAGGGTTTGAGTTTGAAGAACCAGAGTTTGGGTAAGGTCTAGAAATTATCTCGAGGGGAAGGTATTAGACACCCTTCAAGATCCACTAGTGTGGTTCCCGGCCATGTTACAATTGTGACTTCACATAATCAAATAAGCAATTAAGGGCCTCAAATAAATGGGAATTTTCACATACTATTGCAAGCAAATTGAAAGTTTGAAGAGGATAAAGAAAGCAAAAATTTTAAGAAAATAGTTTGGACAATAAAATAAGTTTAAAAGAAAGGGAGTCCTAGGTTTACAAACACTATGGATCACATCAATACAATACCTGGTAATCACTCCTCAAAAGAGGGATTACATGTGGTATTAGCGCACCGGTCATCATATCCATATCTACCCTTCCCACTCCGTTAAGGTAAATAAGCGTAGAATGGTGCCGTTACTTATTGCATGCTAGTACCCGCCCCAATCCTATCAGTCCCGAAGGCATTTGGGACTACTAGTCCTAAAGGAAAGGAAATTTGGCTTTTTAGAGTTTTAAAAGGATAAAATTCTAGGGCGACAATCAAAACATATAAGGAAGGTATGGGGGAACAAATAGCAGTTAAGGCTCAAGTAGGCCTCCTCATTCAAAGCATCAAATTATTTAGCATGACTTACAAGTACTAGTTATGGTCTGAATTAAATTAAAGCGTAGGATAGGCTGATTCATCACATATTTCTCAGATGAGGAGTCCAAATTAGCCTTGTCTAGATGCAGTTATCAAAGACTGATGTAGTTAATTAATTACCTAATGGTTTGCCTAAGTGAGACCTATAGGTATGATATCTAACAATGCTTACTCTGATTTTAAAGAAGACTTACTGATTATAGAAAACGCAAGTTCTGCATATTTTAGACAACATTGCAACTGCTTTTAAACTCGTAGATGGAATAAGCGAATCAGATTCAAAGGGTTATTCCTATGGGCATGATATCTAGAATGGATTGGTTATTATTAAGCCTAAGATTGTTTGCCTACCGGCGGGTATATGCAGAAAACTTATAGGCATGTTTTCTATATGCAGAACCTATAGGCATAATCTCTAAGATGCAAAACTTATAAGCATGCTTTCTAAAATACATAAATGCGGGACTTATAGGCATGTTTTCTAAATGTAGTAATGCAGAAGTTATAAATACTTATAGGCAGGGTTTCTAAATGCATAATGAAACAATCTTATAGGCAGAATTTCTAAATGCATAATGCATCAATCTTATAAGCGAAATTTCTAAATGCAGATATATAAACGAAAAATGTTGTGATTGCAGAGATAGAACCTAAAGCATGATATCTACCCCATGTGCATAACATGAGACACCCTCCCCATTTTTTACTACACACCCCATAGTTATTACAAATCATTACAAACCCGAGTGAATTAGAAAGATAAGTAAAATTACATCAGAAGTTCCAGCTAATCTAAACAGCCTAATTCAGACTCGAAGTCCAACAATATGAGATAAACCAACTTTCAGGATCAGATTTCCAAAAGACTTTCTCATATTTGTAGTGTGTCAAAGTTCCCAAGAGTCTCAAAGGGGCTTTGGGCAATGCTTACACCCCAAAACATTGCAGAATTAAGAACATAGTGCAGTGTAGAAATGCCAGCCCTTAGATGTCCAAGTTCAGAGGGAACTCATGGTCCCAAATCAAGGCTCATAAGAGGGGGGGGGGGGCAGAACTTAAGAGTCTAAGAATAAGTGTAAGTGCACAGGGGGGAAAGGAATCAGGGAGAGACATGACAGGCTGGTGGTCATGCCCAGCAATTGGAATGCTGGCACACCCCCTGACCAACCTGTTAGCCAAACATTGAGTGTTATGATCCATTGTGGATCAGGTTATGGCCTAGGCAGTAATTAGGATACTGTCAGGCCAAGACCTTAACTCAGGCATATAGAAGGGAATAGGAGTAGGGATTCATAACAGAAACAGAAGCAAGGAAGAAAAATATTTAGCACAAATTACTGAACATGAGCAGTAAAGTAAACAAAAGCCTGAAACTGTAGAGTGAACACATAGGGGTGAGGCAGAAAATTAAATAAAAGACATACCAGTTTCAAAGGAAAATAAGTAAGAAAACAGTAGCCTTGAGAGAGCCAAGTTGCAAACAAAGTAGTTCCAAAAGATCTCAAGCAAAGCCAAGTATTTGAATTCAAACAGTATTGCAAGACAGTAAGTAATCAGAAGTGTTTTTGTTCGTGTGTATTTCAGTGTCTTTTCGTGTATGTAAAGAGGAAAGGCTAGGTCTTTATATAGTTTAACAAGTAATACATAGGCAAAGGATGCACAAACATGGAAATAATAATCAATTAGTGTCAATTAAGACAACTGGAATCCTTTATTCAAGGAGTCTAGTTCAAACAGTTAGTCAAGACAGAATAAGGAAAGAAATTATTTCAATAGGGCTGATTAGGGCAGAGAAACCACATAGTGCATAAACAAGGTCAGATACATGGTGGGTAATTAAGGAAAGTTATAATAATAGTGTATTTATAAAGTAAAAATAGGGCATCAGTTCGAAAATCAATCAAGAGGATCCCGGATCCAATTGTAATCACATGGAATCAAGGTAATAAAGGAAAGAATCATATAAGTATAGAAATAATTCAAACACTGGTACAGAATTACAGAAAGAATACACGAGACCATGTATTTAAGGAAAACATCACAAGCATAAAATTTCTACACAAAAGATCAAAATAAATAGCCAGTAGGGTAAAGGAGGTTCAACCGAAAGAAATCAGTAAGGAATCATTAGCCTTATTAAAGGGATTTCGGAATCAATCACTTGGTTGTGAAAACCTTTTGAAAGAGAAATTTTCTCATATATAAAGCACCTAAATCAAACAAAAGAGTCGTTTACCCTAGAAAAGAGTTACTGAAAGTTTCAGAGTCACAAACAAAAGGATTCTAGTTCGATTACAGGCTCATAGTGAGTCTGCAAACCTAGGGTCCCAAAGTGGAACCCTAGTGCCACTTATCAAAGAAAATCCCCAAATCTTTAGGGTTTCAAATAGAATCAGAGATGAGAAATCAAAGTCATTGAGAGAGGCTTAGAAGACCCCTTCAAAGGCTTGTGAAAGGCAAACATACACAAACGAATTCAGAAGAAAGAGAGGCTACGAGTTTTAAACAAAGCAGGTAAAAACATGCTTAGCAGGAACATCAACAAAATTTAGTAAGGTGAAACAAAATCAAAGAGCTCAAACTTAAACACATATAGCAAAGAAGGAGGAACAACAAACCAAGTTAACATGTGAGCATGAGAGTGACAAAAAGAACAGGAAGGTCTTTCATAATCAGAAAAGAAACAAAAGAGAGCAAACTCGAGCATAATAAGAAATAAACATACAAGTATAAACACACATAAAGAGAGAACAAAGGAGTCAGAAAACATTTAAAGAAACTTTCCAGAAACCCTAAAAATCGAATTTAAACGATTTTGAAAAGGAAATTTTGGGGAAAAATCTTAAGACGTCAAGTAAAGACCATGCATGGCACAGATCTAAGAAAAATAAGTAAGTATAGAACCTTAGACGGCTTATAAACAGCAGAGAAGACCCTAGAATGAGAAGGTCTTGAGGAAAGTCGGATCCTGAGTCGAAGAGACTCATATTGCTCAAATACGTCGGAAAATGGCCGAAGAGGCCATAGATCTTACAGATCTGAGACAGATCTAAAGGGAGCCATTGAAATTGGCCTTCAAACCTCGAGTGGATTAGGTTTAATGGTGATAGAGAGTGAGCACAGGCCATCCATGGCCAGGAATGCCATGAATTCCGGTGGAAACATGACAGAAGTATGTGGGAATCGATTAGGGTTTCGGGGAGGGCTAGAGAGGATTTGGGAGATGAAGAGCATTCAAAGGTGGCGTATTTGATACAAATGAGCTAGGGTTAGGAGGGTATGGGAATTAAAAAAGGAAAGAACAAATCACGGCCATTGATCAAAATGATCAACAGCTACGATTAAAGGGGAGGTAGGGCGGGTCTGAAAAACGGGTCAAGGGGTCGGGTTAAAATTGGAATTGGGTTGTTTTAAATTGGGTGGAATTGGGGGTTAAATTGAGGATAAAATTGAAAGGAAATGAGGCTGTAATTGAAATAGAAATAGGCTAAATGTTAAATAGCCAATTTTCCTCTTTTATTTTATAAAAATAGCGAAAAAGATTTTAAAAATAAATTAAAAGCACTGAACTAGTTAATAATATATAAATATTAATCTAAAAATACTGGAAATGATTTTATAGTTGCAAAATGCTATCAATCGTAGAACTGGCTATAATTGCGATTATATGCAATTTAATTTTAAAAATACCAAATAAATTTGTAAAAATATGCAAAAATTATTTTAACTATTTTTTGGTATAAATATGGGAATAAAATAAATTATTCACCAAAATTGATGATTTTGGGAATAATTATGGTTTTTGTACAGATAAAATGGATAGTAAATTGATTTTAAAAGCTCTTAAAAAGATTGGAAAAATACTAAAACACTTGGGTATGCTTATGTATGCATGTATATGCTATTTTGAAAGTATTTTGTATATAAAAATATATAAGAAAAAATTGGATATCAACAACTGTCCCTCTTTACTCGGGAAGGATAAAAGAGTTGGCGGGTAAAGATATGATGGTCAATTTTGATCGAATGAAATGATTTGAAGAATTTTGACCGAGATTTGGTTCCTGAGCTGCCTACATATCCCTGGTCTTACAGGAATCAGGCCATATGTAGTTCAGGACCCATTGGCGGAATATGCCGATGGAGATTTCGAAAAGCGGACGCGATGTTCAAGTTGAGAAGGATGGTCAGAGTCTGATAGGCTGCGCGAACGGGAGCGAGATCGCCCTTGCTGAGACGACCGTTGCCAGCCGGTTTACCTGCAAATGAGCATATATTGTGTATAAATTTAAACGTGATGCAAGTTCCCATTGGACCATGAATGTTGTCCTGAGACGGTTAGGATGGCGTCCTCGGACTATGACGTCCTGGGCCATGAAGCATATGATAAAGGATTCGCAGGCTATGAAATGATGTTCTCGGGCTATGAGAATGATGCCTCCGAACTATGATGCCTTTGAATAATGATATGAGAGAGATAAAATGAGGTCCTCAGGCCATGGCATAACGTTCTCGGGCTATGAAAATGGTGCCTCCGAACAATGACGCCTTTAGACAATTTGGCAATCTTTCAGCCCATGAAATGCAGAAGGTGGCGATATTTCAGCCGATGCAAGACGTAAATAAAAGGTGGCGATATTTCAGTCGATGCAATAGCGATAAAATGGCGATATTTCAGCCATGCAGGGTGGAGACAATGCTTAGTCTCGGAAGACAGAACATTAGCCTTATGCAATACAGAGCAATGCAGGATGGAGACAGTGCTTAGTCTTGGAAGGCAGAAAGGTAGCCTTATGCAATGTAGAGAAATGCAGATGGAGACAATGCTTAGTCTCGGAAGGCAGAAAGGTAGCCTTATGCAATGTAGAGAGATGCAGATGGAGATAATGCTTAGTCTCGGAAGGCAGAAAGGTAGCCTTATGCAAGGAGGAATGCAGATGGAGACAATGCTTAGTCTCGGAAGGCAGAAAGGTAGTCTTATGCAATGCAGGCATGCAGATGGAGGTAGAGCTTAACCTCGAAAGGCAGAAAGGTAGCCTTATGCAATGCAGGGAAATGCAGATGGAGGTAGAGCTTAACCTCGAAAGGCAGAAATGTAGCCTTATGCAAGGAGGAAAAGGGCAAAATGACGATAGAATTTTCTTAGCTGATAGCGGATCGAGATATTGCGATTGCTGGGGATACTGTGTCTACTGGGAGCACTGTGTGCGGATAGCAGCTGGGAGCAAGTGCAACGGTTCTGAGAGTTATATTCCTGAGCAATGTGAGTCTCGTGAGTGTATAGTATATTTGATGATTTTGCAACTCAAGTGCCTGCATTCAAAGAAAAATCGTGAGTTTTGTAAGGAGGGAAGGTTAGTTTGTATTCCCGCTGGTTCTGCTTGACCTACTCGGCTTCGTTCTGCTGATATTGGGCGTATCATTGGGGTAGCGTTGCTAAACGAAGCAACTTTGGTAACAGACATGCATGATTTAGTAAAGCAATGTGACAATAAATACATAATTAAGAATAGTTTTCTTTAGATGAACTGATGACGACGACGTGGTCCAAGATACTGCAACTTCTCTTGCTCCGGAATTTTGAGGGTTCTCCTCAAAATTCTGCCCCAATTTACCGGGCTGCTGCTACCGACGGCTGCTTGCGTCGAATGGCTGAAATCACTTTGGAATTATGAGGGTCCTCCTCAAAATTCTGCCTCAGTTTCCAATAGCGGGGGGAACTGAAAATTTTATTGAATTATGACTGAACCCATAGGGGTGCCTACGTATCTCCTCTTAAACGGGAATCAAGTCAAGCATAGTTCAAATTACATCATATGAGGAAAGCATAAAAGTCACACATAGTATCGCTTCACTGCATCTGAATTGATCGGCTTCGACCAAACTTTACCGTCCATTTCCGCAAGTATGAGGGCTCCTCCGGTGAGGACCCGATGAACAATGTATGGACCCTGCCAGTTGGGATAGAACTTCCCTTTGGCCTCCTCTTGATGTGGGAAAATCTTCTTTAACACCAGCTACCCCGGTGTAAACTGTCTCGGCTTGACTCTTTTGTTGAAGGCTCTGGACATTCTGTTCTGATAGAGCTGACTGTGGTAAACTGCATTCATTCTCTTTCCGTCTATAAGAGCTAGCTGCTCATAGAGACTTTCTACCCATTCTGCATCGTCAAGTTCGGCTTCTTGTATGATTCTTAAGGAGGGAATTTCTACCTCGGTGGGAATGGCTGCTTCTGTACCATAAACCAACATATAGGGAGTTGCCCCGGTTGATGTGCGGACTGTGGTGCGGTATCCCAACAAGGTAAATGATAACTTCTCATGCCACTACTTGTGATTTTCTATCATCTTCCTCAGTATCTTCTTGATATTCTTATTGGCGGCTTATACAGCTCCATTCATCTGAGATCTGTAAGCTGTAGAATTCTTGTGTTTGATCTTGAAGGTTTCACACATGGCTTTCATCAGGTCGCTGTTGAGATTGGAACCATTATCAGTGATGATTGACTCCGGAATTCTGAACCGACAAACAATGAGGTCGCGGACAAAATCTGCTACCACTTTCTTAGTCACTGCTTTGTACGATGCTGCTTCAACCCATTTGGTGAAATAATCAATTGCCACTAGAATGAACCTATGCCCGTTTGATGCGGCAGGCTCGATAGGTCCAATAAAATCCATTCCCCAAGCGGCGAATGGCCATGATGAGCTTGTTGCAGTAAGCTCATTTGGAGGCATCTTTATCATGTTTGCATGTATTTGACAGCGATGGTATTTTTGGACATACTGGATGCAATCCGTTTCCATAGTCATCCAAAAGTAACCAGCTCGGAGTATCTTCTTAGCTAAGACAAAGCCGTCCATATGTGGACCGCTGTCGACGCCCCCTCTTTCATTGGACGGAGGGTCCGGAAATCGGGTGTACGACATTATGGGAGGACAACTCTTATTCCCTTGCGAGAATTGGGTTATGGAGTTTGGAGAGTCGTCACCTAATGATTATAGTGCATTAGGACACTTTACGAAGGGTTTGAGATGAAGAGACCAGAGATTAGGGTAAGGGCTAGAAATTATCCCGAGGGGAAGGTGTTAGGCACCCCTCAAGATCCACTAGTGTGGTTCCCGGCCATGTTGCAATTGTGACTTTACAAGTAAACAATCAAGGCTCAAATAAGGATTCGCACATAAGATTGCGACCAAGTTGAAAATTTTCAAAGATAAGTAGAGAAGGCAGAAATTCATGAAAAAGAGATTTGAACAGTTTTACAAGAATATATGAAAGCAAATAAAAGGGAGGGAGTCCTAAGTTTATAATTAATATGGATCACTTCAATGCAATACCCAGCGATCACTCCTCAGAAGAGGGGTCGCACGTGATATTAGCGCATCGGTCATCATATCCATATTCTACCCTTCCCACCCCGTTAAGGTATCTAAACGCGATCAGTCTCATTTACTTATTGCATGCTAGTACCCGTCCCAACCTATCAGTCCCGGGGTATCAGGACTTCTAATCCTAAAGGGGAAGGAAAGGGATATAGGCATATATGGAGTTCAAAGGTTAAAATTCTAATTACGACATACAAAATAAGTAACAAATATAAGGATGAACAAAACAAATAGGTAAGGCTCAAGTAAACCCCTTAATAAAACAAACACTTAGTTTAGCATGTCTTGGCACATACTGATTTGGTCTTTAAATTAAACTTAAACAACGAACGGACTGGTTCAACCCATATGTTTAGATTGAAAGTCTGCATTGGGAAACTTGGATCCAATTGTCAGAAATTAAGGTATTTCAAGCGAGTGATTTAAAAGGTACTGGTTCCAGGAAAAAGTAGTCTAATGCAGAGGAGTTTTGAAAAGAAAGTATAGACTGCAGTAAAAATAAAACGTAGAAATGGTTGTGAAAGAGTTTCAGAGATAGAAATATCTAAGGAAAGGGTAAGTTGCAACTGTTTTAAAAGACAATTTCAGGGTCTGAGTAAAATGTTTAGGCAGAATGTTTAGAAAGAAATTGTTTCAGAAAAAGATGCCGATTTGAGGGATTTAAAAGTATACTGAGTCAAGAGAGTTTTTGTCAAAGAATTAAGACTTCTGAAATCGTTGTTGTATTAAGACGTTAAGGACCAGTTAATAGATCATTATTACTTTAAGCGAATCAGATGAGTTTGATGCAACTCCTATAGGCATGATATCTATTTTGATTTTTAAAACCTGTTATTGAACTTGTAAAAGATGATTGTGTTAATTAACCCTACAGTTTGCCTAATACATATGCGTTCCTTATAGGCATGATCTCTATATGCATTGATTACATGAACGTTAAGTCCTATAGGCATGATTTCTATGTGATTTGTAGCACAATGAAGCGTTGACCCTATAGGCATGGTCTCTAAGTGATGTGGAATCAGAAACATTGAACAATCCTATAGGCAGGATTTCTAAAAAAATTAAAATCCTAAAGCATTGTTTCTACCCTTACTGATGCAAGAATGTAAAACCCCTCCCACACCCTTTTACTATATTCCCCAAATTCTTTATACAAATTATTACAGACCAAAAGAAAGAAAATAAATACATTAAAAACTAACAGCTAGATCCGAGCAGCCTAATTCAATCTTAGTATCCAATAACATGTGATTAACCAATTCCGGATTTCCAAAGCCTTCTCTTTATCCAAAGTGTTTCAAAGTTCTAAGTAATCTCAAGGATTTCCGGCATTGCTTACACTCAGGATACCATTTAGAATTAGAATAGTGCAGTGTGGAATAGCCAGCCCTCAGGCATCCAAGTTCAGTGGGAGCTCAAGGGTCCCAAAGCATGGCTTGCAAGAGAGGGGCAGAACTTAGAGCTAGGAGTAAGTGCAAAGTGAAAAGGAATTGGGGAGCCATAACAAATGGTGGTCATACCCAACCACAGGTGCAGACTGGCACACCCCTGACCATTTGTTTGGTCAAACAAGTTAGGAGCAGACCCTTGAGGGTTAAACCTAGGTCTGGATGGTGATCAGGACACCACCAGACTTAGGTCCAGGCTCAAGCACATAAAGGGGATAAGGGAGTGGGAATTGATTGAGTTAGGAGGTTCAAAAAACCCAGTTCAGAGTCATGGACAACAATACCAAAGTGTTGTTATGGCTGGAACTATACTCACATACAAAGGGGAAAAGGGAAAGGGAGTTCACATAAAAAAAAGCACAATAGGGTTGCAAAAACATAGTAAAGAAGAACATAACAGACTAGGAAGTAAACACATAATGAAGAAGCATTATTCAACTAAGAATAACGTACAAGTTGCAAAGTAAGAACAAGCAGAACAATAGAGCAATCACGACAAGTAAACACAGCAGGAGCAGACTTAAGTTTAACAGAACACTCGAGAGTTTTAGAGAGAGAGCTCAAAATTGTTTCAGAAAGCACAAAATAGAAGAAGAAAGTAGAATTTTTTTGTGAAAGAACTCAGTATTCGAATGTGTAAAAGCATGTGTCTTTGTGCAGAAAAGTCTGTGAAAGCATGTGAAAACCCTTGCTTTAGTGTAAAAGAGCAGTCCCTTTTATAGTGCAGAAGGTGAGTAAAAAAAAAGGTAAGAGAATAGTTTTGAAATCAATCACAAGCTGTTTCCCTTTGGTTAAGGGATTTGATTCAAACGGGCAAAATAAATAAGGAAAGGATTTGTTTTAAACAATCTTTTCTGAGGCAGTATAACAGGGGCAAATACACAGAAACCTATTTAAGGAAACAGTTTAGTAGTACACGGTTTAGGTCAAACAAGGAAAGACAATCAATCAACCAGCCAGTAAAATCAGGATTTGAATCTTAGTGTGAATGAATCCAACCAGAAAAAGGTGAGAAGAGTTTAATTTAAAGAAAATCAACAATACACAATCAAACCTTTTAAAAAAGGAACTCGGAATCAATCACAAGCTGGCCAAAGGCCTTTTGAAAGAAGAGAATTTGTCATATAAAAAGCATACAGACATGTGAGACAAGAGAGAGTTGTTATAAAACTAGCAAGAAATCAGAGTACCCAAGAAGGTTAGGTTCACAGACTCAGAATGAGTCTGAAAGAGAGACACAAAGTCAAGCTTGCCAAAACCCCCCAAATACTAGGGTTTCTGACTCGAAGCAGATGCATAGATGAGAAAACAACAAATAGAACAGGCTCAGTAGTCTCTTTCAGAGACTTATGAGGAACAAACAGAGAGAACAACAAGTTTGAAACACAGGGAATACATTTAGGCAAAGCTTGCCACTCAAACAAGTTCAGAAAAGAAAAAGCGATACAGGTTTAGGAAAATAGTAGATGAAACATGCTTAGGGTGCAAACAAAGTCCAGTAAAGGTAAGCAAGGAGCAAAAGCTCAGTAAAAAATACAGTAGAGGAACATACGAGATAGACATGTAAAGCATGCTTATAGAACCCAGTAGAGGGAAGAACAGAACACAAAAATAGAAGAACATGCATCGTATGGAAAACATAAGAACACAAGAGAAAAACTCATAAGAACGTGGTACAGACAGATTCACACAAAGAAAAGAAGAAGAAGAGTCAGAAGTTATTTTGAGATTGAAAGCGAACTAATTTTGAAGAGAAAATTAGGGAAAAGTTTTAAAACGTTGAATATAGCACGGATTCACCACAGATCTAAGTAAATAAAAGAGGAAGGAACCTCGAATAGCTTTAGAGTTTCCCTGAAACCCTAGAAATGAGAAGGCTTGGAAGAGGTCTGGTCTTGAGTCAGAGATGGCCATAGTTAGGCTTCTAAAGCTCGAATACATCGGAGCAAGGCCGGAGAGGCCATAGAACCACAGATCTGAGAAGATCTGAACGAACGCCGTTGAGGTCAAACCTCGAAATCTCGAACACCCATGGCTTAGGAGTGAAGGAAGGTGAGCACAAGTCGTACATGGCCTGAAAAGCCATGGACTCCGGCGAGATAATGGTCGGAGAAGACGAGGGAGGCGATTAGGGTTTCGAGTGCTTGAGAGCGTTTTGAGAGAGAAGAGATTTCAAAGGCGGCTGTCTAAGAGAAATGAGGGTTAGGGTTGGGGGGTTGGTAGAATTAAAAAGGAAAGGGTCGTTTTTGGCCGTTGATCAAAATGATCAACGGCCTGGATTAAAAGGATTTTCGGGCGGGTTGGATTAAACGGGTCAAGGGGATGGGTTTGAATGAATTGGGCTGGTCCAATTGAGTTCGAAATTGGGCTGATTTTAGGCTGAAATTGAAATGGAATTTGGGTTATAGTTGAAATGAATTGAGGCTACAATTGAAATAGCTAATTTTTCCTTTTATTATTTTATAAAAATAGTTAAAAAATGTTTTAAAAGCAAATTAAAGGCACTGAGTCAACTAATAATATATAAATATTAATTTGAAAATATTGGGATCAATTTTGTAATTATAAAATGCTATTAAATCTTAAAGAGGCTAGTATTGCAATTATATGCAATTTGGCTTTAAAAATACCAAACGAATTTGTAAAAAATGTGCAAAAATCATGTTGGATATATTTTGGTGTAAATATAAGAATAAAATAAATTATTCTCCAAAATGGAAAGCTTTGGGAATAATTATTGGATTTTATGGTGTAAAAATAGGCCATAAATTGGTTTAAAAATCATTAAAATGCCAAAACCTTTTGGTGTGCTTATATATGCACATATATGTTATTTTGGAAGTGTTTTGGGTATAAAAATACATAGGTAAAAATTGGATATCAACAACCGCAAGTCCCTGCATGAATTTCCTCTAATAGCTTGGATGCTTACTTTGCGTCGACACACCTCAATAATCCCAAATCAGGAGTCCCCCTATACAGGATTCCTCCGATATGAAAGAAGTTGTTAGATAATCTCCGAAGTGTGCGTTTCTGAGTAGGATTTACGAGTTCTGGTGTCACGACCCCAAACCGGCCTGGTCGTGATGGCGCCTCTCGTGAAGACAAGGCCAGCCGACACAACACTCACCTTAACCCTTTAAGCATTAAGAGTCATTTTTAAATCTTTAAATTAAACAATGTTTCATAATAAAATCCTAGAATAACAGTGCGGAATAAAATACCAGCCCGATATCGGGGTGTCACTAGTCATGAGCAACTATCAAGGTCTGAATACAACAAAAGTCTAAAAATACAGTAACAACAATAAGGGGAAGGAAGCGGTGCTGTGAACGTCATGCAGCCACCTTGCTAACTCTATGACTCCGCGGCTGAGCTATCAATACCCGCTACCGGGTTTCGATATACCTGAATCTGCACACGAGGTGCAGGGAGTAATGTGAGTACTCCAACCCAGTAAGTAATAAGAGTAAATAAAGGCTTAGCAGTAGGAAACAATGAATCCACATTCACGTTAGGCTCAATAGACACAACAGGCCTTCAAATCATAATACGAGTCAATCTTCCCTTTTAAAATCCAGCTTTTAGTAAAAATCATTTTGAAATACTTTCCAACAGTTTCGGTAGGGGTTCAACATCATTTAAGATAATAATAGAGATTAAAGCCATAATCGGCCCCTCGGGCAAAAACATAGTTTGTAAAACAGCCCCTCGGGCAAAACAGTGATCACAAACACTTCATAACTTGAAAATCTCAGTGGAAATAACCAATGTCAAATCAGTGATTAATTTCTGAACATCTCATAAACCCCATTTTAAATAAAAGTTGTTTTAAAATATTTGTGCAACTTTTCGACAGAGGTTTGATATAAAGATGAGTGAAAACAGTAAAAAAATCAACATATTCGATAGAAACTCTTTTTAAGAGGAGTGAAATCAATAAGTCCATAAACAGGCCTCTCAGGCAAAACACCACTCATATGCATGTATATATCTATCGCCCCTTGGGATAGCCTCTCTGTCACTCGTGACTCAACTCTTACCAATCAGTACTCGCACTCAGCATTCACGCTCAATTGGTACCATATAGTAACCGCTGCGGCGTGCAGCCCGATCCGTATATCTCTCATAATAACTGAAATCAAAGTAACCGTTGCGGCGTGCAGCCCGATCCATACATCGCTGTGACGCACAGCTCGATCCATATAAATAGTCGACTGCGCTCACTGGGGGGTGTACAGACTCCGGAGGGGCTCCTACAGCCCAAGCGCTATATTGCTGCGACGCGCAGCCCGATCCATATACATATATATATATATATATATATATACATTGCTGCGGTGTGCAGCCCGATCCATAGATATATAATCCTCACAACTAGGCCCTCGGCCTCTCTCAGTGATTAACCTCACCATCAGACTCTCATTCTATCTCAGTCATCAATCTCACAATCAGATCCTCGGTCTATCTCAGTAAAACAGGAAACTCAGCCCAAAACAATTTCCATATTTTAACAAGATAGTGATAAAGCCAGATTTGAGCAATAAATAGGTAAAACATGACTGAGAATATGCTTTCAAACAAATAGAGTGAGGAAAGATAGTAAAAATACCCCTAAGGGTCTCAACAAGTCGACACAAGGCCCCAAACATGGCATACAACCCAAAAATATAATAATGTCAAACAATTAACTATCAAATACGCATTAAAATATTCGTTCGGGATGGACTAGGTCGCAATCCCCAGCGGTGCTCTACCCCACGCTCATCATCCAGCATGCAAGTCACCTCAAAGTAACACAACGACGTATAATCCGGGGTTTCAAACCCTCAGGACAATATTTACAATCATTACTTACCTCGATCCGGTCCAAAATCTAGCCCGCGATTCCTCGCCCGCACGAATCAACCTCCGGATGCTCCAAATCTAGCCACAATCAGTACATAATCATTAAAATATGCTAAGGGAGCAAAGCCCACTCAAAAATATCCAATTTAACATCAAAATCCCGAAATTGCTCAAACCCAGCCCCCGGGCCCACGCTTCGAAATTCGACGAAACTCACAAAATCCGACAACCTATTCAACCACGAGTCCAACCATACCAAAAATTACTAAATTCCGATAACAATTCGGCCTCCAAATCTTCAAATCTTATTTTCAAATTCCTAGGTCCAAATCCCCAATTTACACCTCAAAAACATGTAATCTAGTCGGATTATTCGATGATAATTCAATATTATGGAGTAGAAATGATCACAAGTGACTTACCTCAAGATTTCCCATGATTTCTTGCTCAAAAATCGCCCCAAGCCGTGTTCTTTCACAAAAAAAAGAAGGTCAAAATGAGCAGAAAAATGCAACAGCTTTAATAAACCTATTTTGTTGCTAAAAGAGCCATTCCCGTCGCTAAAAGTGACAAATCTGGTCGCTAAAGGTGCGCACCACATCCTGCTGCACCAGCAATGTTTAATTTCACTAAAAGGCTCTAACTCTATCATAAGAACTCTGAATTCGATGATTCTTATTCCTATGAGTCACAAATAATGATACGAACATTGTACTTCAATCAAAACTCAATTCGGAGCTCGTTTGCTCAGTGCGATATCCATTTCGCTCGTTAAACAATTAACTCATGATTCGCATCAAAAACCCAATCGCGACTTGATGAAATTAGACCAATCTTTCCAGATCACTCCTATAATTCATTATTGAAATTTTGGAAGTCACGAAATCAAATTTCGATCTCTAAAACTAAAAATGGATCTTTGGATCATTACATGATTATGCTCAAAACGGCAAAAATCTTCCAAAAACTCTTCCAAAACTTATCCTAGCCTCATGGGACCCCGACCAAACTTGCCAACATAATTCATAACATCATTAAAACCTGTTCCAATCATCAAAACACCTCAAACAACATCATAATACCCAAAACTCATCGAATACAAGTCTAAGTTTCCAAAAACTTTCGAAATACACTTTCGATCAAAAACCTGACCAAACGATGTCCGAATAACCTGAAATTTTGCACACACATCACAAATAACATAACTAAGCTATAGAAACTCTCTGAATTCCATTCCGACCCTCGAATCAAAATCTCACCTATCAACCGGAATTCGCCAAAATACTAACTTTGCCAATTCGAGACAAATACTTCCATGGACTTCCAAAATGCATTCCGATCACGCTCCTAAGTCATAAATCACCTAACAGAGCTAACCAAATCAAAAAAAATTCCGATCCAAGATTATATACAAACAAGTCAACTCTTGGTCAAACTTTTCAAATTCAAAGCTTTCATCTGAGACTGTTCTTTCAAATTCCTTCCGATTTTCCTGAAAACCAAAACCATCGATCTACATTAGTCATAATACATCATACGGGGCAAGTCATGCCCGAGAACTGGCGATAAAAGTACAAAAACTCAAAACGGCTGGTCGGGTCGTTACATCTGGATATTCTCCTTTCGTCAAATATTCCTTGATATCATGAAACCAAGGTTTTCTGTCTGCTTCTTTTTCTACATGAGTGCAGCAAGCTGGTTGATCATAGATCTTTACCAGAATAGGATCAATGAAGTTCTTGTCGGGGTGCTGTATCATGGACAATAGGGTAGCCAATGCATCGACAAACTCATTCTGAACTCTGGGAGCATGTTGGAACTCTGTCTTTGTGAACCTTTTCCTCAATTCATGTACATGATGCAGATAAGGGAGTATCTTGGAGTTCTTGGTTGCCCATTCTTTTCGGACCTGATGTATAAGTAGGTCTGAATCTCCGATCACTAGCAATTCCTGAATGTTCATGTCAATGGCCATCTTGAGCCCTAAGATGCAGGCTTCGTACTCGGCCATGTTGTTGGTGCACGGGAACCTAAGCTTGGCAGATATCGGATAATGTTGACCGGTTTCTGATACTAGGACTGCTCCTATGCCAACTCCTTTGAAATTTGTTGCTCCATCGAAAAACATTCTCCAACCGTCATAGGATTCTGCAATGTCTTCTCCTATGAAAGATACCTCTTCATCAGGAAAATACGTCTTTAGAGGCTCGTATTCTCCATCCACGGGATTTTCAGCAAGATGATCTGCTAGTGCTTGTCCTTTGATTTCTTTATAAGTCACGTAAAAAATGTCAAATTCACTCAGCAGGATTTGCCACTTGGATAGCTTGCCAGTGGGCATGGGCTTATGAAATAAGTACTTCAAAGGATCCATTCTTGATATGAGGTAAGTGGTATAGGCACAAAAATAGTGTCTCAACTTCTGAGCTACCCAAGTCAGGGCACAACAAGTGCGTTCCAATAGAGAATATCGGGCTTCGTACGGGGTGAACTTCTTGCTAAGATAATAGATGGCCTGCTCCTTTCTTCTCGTTTTATCATGCTACCCCAGAAAACAACCGAAAACTCCATCCAATACTACAAGGTAGAGTAATAGAGGTCTACCCGACTCGGGCGGGACCAAAATCGGCGGTGTTGACAGGTTTTCTTTGATTCTGTCAAAGGCTTTCTGACAATCATCAGTCCATTTAGTATCGGCATCCTTCTTCAACATCTTAAAGATTGGCTCACAAATGACAGTGGATTGAGATATGAACCAGCTGATATAGTTAAGCCTTCCCAAGAAACTCATAACCTCTTTCTTGTTCTTCGATGGTGGCAATTCTTGGATGGCTCTGACCTTTGTTGGATCCAGTTCTATTCCTCGACGACTCACAATGAACTCAAGTAGTTTTCCGACAGGAACCCCGAATGCACATTTGGCGGGATTCAGCTTCAAGTTGTACCTTCTTAGTCTGTTGAAGAACTTCCTCAGATCTTCCATGTGGTCATTGGCTCTCTTGGATTTGATGATGATGTCATCTACATATACCTCGATCTCTTTGTGTATCATGTCATGGAAAATAGCAGTCATGGCCCTCATGTAGGTGGCCCCAGCATTCTCTAACCCAAACGGCATCATCTTGTAACAATACATCCCCCACGGCGTAATGAAAGCCATTTTCTCCGCGTCTTCCTCATCCATCCATATCTCATGATACCCAGTAAAATAATCAATGAATGACTGCAGTTCATGCTTGGCGTAGTTGTCAATTAGAATGTGTATGTTTGGCAAGGGGAAGTCGTCTTTCCGACTGGCCCGGTTGAGATCCCGGTAGTCGACACAGACTCTAACCTTCCCGTCCTTCTTCGGCACTGGCACAATATTGGCTAACCATGTTGGATACTCTACTACCCTGAGAACCTTGGCTTTGACTTGCTTGGTGACTTCTTCCTTGATTTTCAAACTCATGTCAGGTTTGAACTTCCTGAGCTTCTGTTTTACTGGTGGGCATGTCGGATCGGTTAGCAGTTTGTGAGCTACAATAGATGTACTGAGACCAGTCATGTCATCATACGACCAAGCGAATATGTCCTCATATTCCCTTAGAAATTCCGTGTTCTTTTTCTTTTCTGATAGTGACAGATAAATGCTGATCCGCGTTTCTTTGACATTTTCTGCATCTCCCAGGTTGACAATCTCAGTTTCGTCCAGGTTAGACTTAGGTCTATTCTCAAAATCCTCAACCTCTTTAACAACCTCTTCTGGTATATCATCTTCTTCTGAGTCCATATCTGTTTGTTGTGTGCCTCGTTTCACGTCACAATCGTCGGTTCATCAAGATAGGTAATAATAATGCCTGAAGCTTTCCGGGCCCTGGTGGTTCTGATGGACCAATTGTTGAGGCGTGATCCTCGGCTCACAGCTTGTATAGAAGGGCTTTCCTCTCCTCCTCCTCGAAAATGACACAACAGTCCATATTATCATCTTCTAAAAATAAATTCCTCATCGCCGCCAGTGCTTCCTCTTCTCCCGACCCATATATGACATTGGCGGGCTGGAAAGTCTGTTCCAAGCGAGGTATTGGATGCTCCAGTGGGTAGTAGGGACTGCGCCATGGTGGCGACTAGTGGTTGAATTCCTCCCAAGTGTATTCATATCCCAAACCGAAAGTGGTACCGTGTTTCTTCAACTTGATAGGCTTAGCGATTCCTTGGAGATTCTTGCCAAGTCCCTTGCCAGGTTCGTATCCGCACCAATTCAGTATACTTTCAATTTTGTTATCCCACCATTTGTCCTTGTCCACGGCGTTGACTCGCTCAATGTGATGGTAGGTTTCTCCGCCTATCTTCCTTCTTCCTCCGATTGCTGAGATGGTCTGGAGACTGTATATAGGATTGCTACCGTCGCCATGAATAATTACCTCTTGGTGATTCCATTCAAATTTCACTACTTGATGTAGGGTTGATGCCACAGCCCCAGCGGCATGGATCCAGGGCTATCCCAATAGCAAGTTGTAAGATGCTAGGACGTCTATCACTTGAAAATCAATGTCGAACCAAGTCAGTCCCATTTGCAAACACAAACTGATTTCCCCAATAGTGGACCTTTGGGATCCATCGAAAGCTTTGACATTGACGACTCCATCCTTGATCTCATGCAGGCTCTTTCCCAATATTTTAAGAGTCACCAATGGACAAATATTGAGGCTGGACCCTCTGTCAATCAGGACTCTGGTGATGAAATGATCTTCGCACTGCACAGTGATGTGCAAGGCCTTGTTGTGGCTTAGCCCTTCAGGTGGTAGCTCATCTTCGTGGAAAGTGGTTTTGTGACTTTCCAATACTTGCCCCACCATGTTTGTCATTTATCCTCTTGTTATGTTGCTGGGTACATATGCCTCGCTCAACACCTTCAATAAGGCATTCTTATGTGCATCAGAGTTTTGTAGTAGAGCCAAGATAGAGATCTGGGCTGGCGTTTTGTTCAACTGATCAATGACCGAATACTTTTTGGCTTGTATCCTCCTCTAGAGATCATCAGGCCTAGTTTCAGTGATGGTTGGCCGTCTAGAGGCCTGCTTACTGGATTCGGCTAGGTGTTCTGGAGTATAAACCCTACCAGTTCTTGTCATACCCTGTGCTACAATTGCTTCTCCAGATTTGGTTTTCCCTTTCCTTCTCGCCTCGGCGGTGTAATACCATGGTATGGCCTTTGGGTGGAAGGGTGTTATGGCTGTCATAGTCATCGGGATGGGTACCTTTGACTTGGATGGTAACACAGCGACTTTGAATGGTACAAGTGTTTTTGGAGACCCAAACTCGACCTCAATAGGTCCTGGCGTCTTTGTAGAAGAAGGTGTTTCGAACTCAAGTGGTATGGACATGTCTACTTTAGCGTTTTTAGAAGGCTGGATCTGGACCACTATCGGATTAAGTGTGATCGTTGGTTCCTTTGGCTCGTCACCTTCAGCGATCAATCCGATCAACCCTTTGGGGTCCCAATCGTCCTCTATCTCAATCATGTGAACGCCCTCATCCTTGTGGTCAGGCAGAGGGTTGTTGCGGACATTCAGAGCTGGCTCCTTTGCTATGATGATCTTGTTGTCAATCAAGGCTTGGATTTTATCCTTCAGAGAGTGGCACTCATCAATGGTATGCCCCTTCATGCCGGAATGATATGCACAGGTTTTGTTTGAGTTAACCCATTGGGAGGGGATTTTGGGGTTTATGGCAGGGATAGGGGTGATGTAACCAGCAGCTTTGAGCCTTTCATACAGCTGGTCGATAGGTTCGGCAATGGCAGTATACTGTTTGGGGGGCTCTGTGGTCGAAGTTTGGTCGGGGTCTAGGAAAGTTTTGGCGGATGGGAGGTGGTTGAGTATTGTAGGTTTGGTAGACATGTACGGGTTGGGAATATCTGGGCGAAGTGGGTTGATATGTGGGAGGTGGAGGTGATTGGTAAGTAGGTGGTGGAGTTTGGTAAGAGGGTGAGGGTGCTTGGTAATTTGGGGTAGGTTGATATGTGAGTGGAGGTATTGGGTAGATTTGGTATTCAATTGGGGATTTTGTTCTTTGTGAATCCATCACGGCGCTCACGTCCCTTTTCTTGGATGTGCCACCAGAATGTAGAGCTTTGTTGGTGGCCTGCAAAGCTTCAAAGTTAGTAACCATACCACTTTTGATACCTTCCTCGATCCTTTTCCCTAGCTTGATGATGTCGGAAAATTTCTGGCTTTCAATCAGCATTAACCTTTCATAGTACTGTGGGTCTTGAGCTCGGATGAAAAAACCTGTTCATTTGTTCTTCTTCTAAAGCCGGTCTGACCTTAGCGGCTTCTGATCTCCAACGAGTAGCATACTCGCAGAATGTCTACGAGGGTTTCTTCTTTAAGTTCTGGATGTAGAACACGTCTGGTACATTTTCCGCGTTGAACCTAAACCTGTCCATGAAATAGGATGCCATACTTACCCAATTTGACCACTTCCTAGGGTCTTGGTTGATGTACCAAGACAAAGCATCTCCTTTCAGACTTCTCATAAAGAGTTTCATGCGAATCTTTTCATCCCTTCCTACTCCGACCAGCTTGTCGCAGTACGTCCTCAAATGGACTCTGGAATCCCCTGTGCCATCAAACATCTCGAACTTGGGAGGTTTGTACCCCTCAGGAAGTTCGACATCTGGCTGAATGCAAAGGTCCTCGTAATTCAGTCCCTCAATCCCCTTGCTTCCTTCGACACTCTGAACTCGACTAGTCAGCTTCTTGAGTTCCGCAACTAGATTCCTAATAAGAGATTCAGACTCCGGTGTGCTTGAAATAGGTTGAGTATAGTGTGGTGTGGTTTCCACATAGATGGTGGTGTTGTCAAGTAGGCCTTCTCATTCAAAGCAGCAAATTATTTAGCATGACTTACAAGTACTGGTTATGGTCTGAATTAAATTAAAGCGTAGGATAGGCTGATTCATCACATATTTCTCAGATGAGGATTCCGAATTAGCCTTGTCTAGATGCAGTTATCAAAGACTGATGTAGTTAATTAATTACCTAATGGTTTGCCTAAGTGAGACTTATAGGCATGATATCTAACAGTGTTTACTCTGATTTTAAAGAAGACTTACTGATTATAGAACACGTAAGTTCTGTAGATTTTAGACAACATTGCAACTGATTTTAAACTCATAGATGGAATAAGAGAATCAGATTCAAAGGTTTATTCCTATAGGCATGATATCTAGAATGGATTGGTTATTATTAAGCCTAAGATTGTTTGCCTACCGGCGGGTATATGCAGAAGTGCAGAAAACTTATAGGCATGTTTTCTATATGTAGAACCTATAGACATAATCTCTAAGATGCAGAACTTATAAGCATGCTTTCTAAAATGCAGAAATGCAAGACTTATAGGCATGTTTTGTAAATGTAGTAATGCAGAAGTTATAAAGACTTATAGGCAGGGTTTCTAAATGCATGATGAAACAATCTTATAGGAAGAATTTCTAAATGCATAATGAAGCAATCTAATAGGCGGAATTTCTAAATGCAGATATATAAACGAAAAATGTTGTGATTGCAGAGATAAAACCGAAAGCATGATATCTACCCCATATGCATAACATGAGAGACCCTCCCCATTTTTTACTACACACCCCATAGTTATTACAAATCATTGCAGACCCGAGTGAATCAGAAAGATAAGTAAAATTACATCAGAAGTTCCAGCTACATCTAAACAACCTAATTCAGACTCGAAATCCAACAATATGAGATAAACCAACTTTCAGGATCAAATTTCCAAAAGACTTTCTCATATTTGGAGTGTGTCAAAGTTCTCAAGAGTCTCAAAGGGGCTCCAGGCAATGCTTACACCCCAAAACATTGCAGAATTAAGAACATAGTGCAGTGTAGAAATGACAGCCCTCAGATGTCCAAGTTTAGAGGGAACTCATGGTCCCAAAGCAAGGCTCATAAAAGAGGGGGCAGAACTTAAGAGTCTAAGAATAAGTGTAAGTGCACAGGGGGGAAAGGAATCAGGGAGAGACATGGTAGGCTGGTGGTCATGCCCATCAATTGGAATGCTGGCACACCCCCTGACCAACCTACTAGCCAAACATTGAGAGTTAGGATCCATTGTGGATCAGATTATGGCCTAGGCAGTAATTAGGATACTGTCAGGACAAGACCTTAACTCAGGCATATAAAAGGGAATAGGGGTAGGGATTCATAACAGAATCAGAAGTAAAGAAGAAAAATATTTAGCACAAATTACTGAACATGAGCAGTAAAGTAAACAAAAGTCTGAAACTGTAGAGTGAACACATAGGGGTGAGGCAGAAAATTAAATAAAAGACATACCAGTTTCAAAGGAAAATAAGTAAGAAAACAATAGTCTTGAGAGAGCCAAGTTGTAAACAAAGTAGTTCCAAAAGATCTCAAGCAAAGCCAAGTATTTGAATTCAAACAGTATTGCAATACAGTAAGTAATCAGAAGTGTTTTTGTTCGTGTGTATTTCAGTGTCTTTTTGTGTATGTAAAGAGAAAAGACTAGGTCTTTATATAGTTTTGAAAACAAGTAATACATAGGCAAAGGATGCACAAACATGGAAATAGCAATAAATTAGTGTCAATTAAGACAACTGGAATCCTTTAATTAAGGAGTCTAGTTCAAAGGGTTAGTCAAGACAGAATAAAGGAAAGAAATTATTTCAATAGGGCTGATTAGGGCAGAGAAACCACATAGTGCATAAACAAGGTCAGATACATGGTGGGTAATTAAGGAAAGTTGGAATAATAGTGTATTTATAAAGTAAAAATAGGGAATCAGTTCGAAAATCAATCAAGAGGATCCCGGATCCAATTGTAATCATAGGGAATCAAGGCAATAAAGGAAAGAATCATATAAGTACAGAAATAATTCAAACACTAGTACAGAATTATAGAAAGAATACACGAAACCATGTATTTAAGGAAAACATCACAAGCATAGAATTTCTACACAAAAGATCAAAATAAACAGCCAGTAGGGTAAAGAAGGTTCAATCGAAAGAAATCAGTAAGGAATCATTAGCCTTATTAAAGGGATTTCGGAATCAAGCACTTGGTTGTGAAAACCTTTTGAAAGAGGAGTTTTCTCATATATAAAGCACCTAAATCAAATAAAAGAGTCGTTTACCCTAGAAAAGAGTTACTGAAAGTTTCAGAGCCACAAACAAAAGGATTCAAGTTTGATTACAGGCTCATAGTGAGTCTGCAAACCTAAGGTCCCAAAGTGGAACCCTAGTGCCACTTATCAAAGAAAATACCCAAATCTTTAGGGTTTTAAATAGAATCAGAGGTGAGAAATCAAAGTCAGTGAGAGAGGCTTAGAAGCCCCTTTCAAAGGCTTGTGAGAGGCAAACATACACAAACAAATTCAGAAGAAAGAGAGGCTACGAGTTTAAACAAAACAGGTAAAAACATGCTTAGCAGGAACATCAACAAAATTTAGTAAGGTGAAACAAAATCAAAGAGCTCAAACTTAAACACATATAGCAAGGAAGGAGGAACAACAAACTGAGTTAACATGTGAGCATGAGAGTGACAAAAAGAACAGGAAGGTCTTTCATAATCAGAAAAGAAACAAAAGAGAGAAAACTCGAGCATAATAAGAAATAAACATACGAGTATAAACACACATAAAGAGAGAACAAAGGAGTCAGAAAACATTTAAAGAAACTTTCCAGAAACCCTAAAAATCGAATTTGAACAATTTTGAAAAGGAAATTTGGGAGAAAAATCTTAAGATGTCAAGTAAAGACCAGGCATGGCACAGATCTAAGAAAAATAAGTAAGTATAGAACCTTAGACGGCTTAAAAACAGCAGAGAAGACCCTAGAATGAGAAGGTCTTGAGGAAAGTTGGATCCTGAGTCGAAGAGACTCATATTGCTCGAATACACCGGAAAATGGGCGGAGAGGCCATAGATCTTACAGATATGAGATAGATCTAAAGGGAGCCATTGAAATCAGCCTTCAAACCTCGAGTGGATTAAGTTTAATGGTGAGAGAGAGTGAGCACAGGCCATCCATGGCCAGGAATGCCATGGATTCTGGTGGAAACATGACAGAAGTAGGTGGGAATCGATTAGGGTTTCGGGGAGGGCCAGAGAGGATTTGGGAGATGAAGAGCATTCAAAGGCGGCATCTTTGATACAAATGAGCTAGGGTTAGGGGGGTATGGGAATTAAAAAAAGGAAAGAACGAATCACGGTCATTGATCAAAATGATCAACGGCCAAGATTAAAGGGGAGGCTGGGCGGGTCTGAAAAACAGGTCAAGGGGTCGGGTTAAAATTGGAATTGGGTCGTTTTAAATTGGGTGGAATTGGGGGTTAAATTGAGGTTAAAATTGAAAGGAAATGAGGCTGTAATTGAAATAGAAATAGGCTAAATGTTAAATAGACAATTTTCCTCTTTTATTTTATAAAAATAGCGTAAAAGATTTTAAAAACAAATTAAAAGCATAAACTAGTTAATAATATATAAATATTAATCTAAAAATATTGGAAATGATTTTATAGTTGCAAAATGATATCAATCGTAGAACAGGCTATAATTGCGATTATATGCAATTTAGTTTTTAAAATACCAAATAAATTTGTAAAAAATATGCAAAAATTATCTTAACTATTTTTTGGTATAAATATGGAAATAAAATAAATTATTCACCAAAATTGATGATTTTGGAAATAATTATGGATTTTGTACTGCTAAAATGGATAGTAAATTTATTTTAAAAGCTCTTCAAAAGATTGGAAAAATACTGAAACACTTGGGTATGCTTATGTTTGCATGTATATGCTATTTGGAAAGTATTTTGTATATAAAATACATAGGGAAAAATTGGGTATCGACAGATGTGGTACTGAAACTTTGTTCCAACGGTGAGTCCCGACTGGAAAGTTGGCATTAATGATGGTAAGCTAGCCAAGAAGTACTCGGGGATTTACAACAATATCAGATACCTAGGTTTTGAAAGCTTGTTCCGTCATGGTGAACGTGAACAAGGTCATGGAATTCTATGTTAACTGGCAACCTGAGGCCAGTTTAGATGCGGTGTAGGAAGTGGAGGTAAGAGGCAAGATGATTCCCTTTTCTTCCCGGGTAATCAATCAAATCATGGGGTTCATGGAGCACTCGCATAAGTTGTACCTGAGGTTGCTGCGCCGGCCCCCCATCCTGATATAAGACGCCAGCTGTGTGGCACGGGGTCTCTTGCCACATGGACACGAGATGCTAATGAGTTACACAAAGGCAAGAAGAAGTGCCATTTCTAGCATCCCGCCAGAGCCATTCTGTAGTTGACTAATGCAAAGATCACGCCTACCCTGAACAACATTGACGTCTCCGGTTGAAGGTGTAACTAATTTATGCTATCTTGACTCGGATGAAGTTTGATCTAGGTAAGATTATGCTTGAGCATATGGCTCGAGTACGACCACTTAGGGCCCACCACCTGTACTTTCCGAGCATGATCATGCACTTTCTATGGACGCACTATGTGGAGAAGGAGTACCATTATAATCAAACGATTTAGGTTTTGCGGACTGTTAAGCCTTTTGATGTCACAACTATGACAGACCCCCCCTCCCCCCTCCCCCCTGCTATTGTTGTTCTTGTAGATTAGAGATTTACTCGTGTTGAAGAAACACTGCAACTGTTATTTGCTGATATGCGCCTTCGTACTACTCGAGGGGAGACTAACTTGGCAGAGCTGCAGGAGGACCATCCGCTCTCCGTGTCACTCAACAGTAGTTGGGCTTGGCAGTTGGAGCACAGATGCCACCAGATGAGGATGTAAACTTTGTTCCCTCCGATGATGAGGAATACCTACATACCTTTGAGGGTGTTGATGATGAGTTGACCAAGGGCCTCAGGAAGTTACTTTTTCACTCTTATTTTACTGTTTTGTATTGGGAACAATGCAATTTCTTAAGTGTGGGGTGGGGTGCTCCAATTTGGTTGTATTTGTATTTGTTTTCTATTTTCCAATTAGTTTTGTTTGATTTGTTTCTTTCTTTCTTAAACAATATGGTTTGTAAATTATAACTCTAAATTTTATCGGTAACTCTGAATTCTATTGGCTTGTAATAGTTAGTAATTAATTATTTAGTTTCGACTCTTCCCGACGATAGATTTTGTCGATTGGTTTCTTGAGGAATTTGAAGTCGAGCGATAAAAATACAAAAATAAAAAAAAAAAATTGAAAATCCAAAAACTTGTCTTTTATTTTAGTTTCCTTTCTTAGGCAGTGTAACAATTTTCCCTTGGTTTTCTTTGTGCCGCGGTTCTTTTCCAAAGGTTTTAATTGAACCAGGTATAGTTAGTTTTTTTAGTTTTATAGGAAAAGAATATTGATCATAGTGCTAAGTTGAAGCAATTTTCTTGGCATTGTTGTACCTTGAGAGTAGTGAGTGCCTTAGTTGTGATGCACATGCTCAGTTCTTGACTCATGGATAGGTACTGTCACACCTCCTTTTTCACCCGCGCCACCTTAAAAGGGCGCGGAAGGGAGTTTTTTCCACTTAAAGGACAATCGAAACGGGATTTATTTATTTATTCAGAGTCGCCACTTGGAAGATTTAGGGTGTCCCAAGTCACCAATTTAATCCCGAATCGAGGAAAATATTCGACTTTCCAAATGAAGTCTGCGAACCAGAAATTCTAAGTAAGGCATTCTGTTGACCCGAGGGAAGGTGTTAGGCACCCCCGAATCCCGTGGTTCTAGCACGGTCGCTTAAACTGTTGTAATGGCTAAAATATCTGATTTTAATACATGTTCAAAAATTATAGTGCAATTTCAACTTTTAACCGCTTTATTGTTATTATTATTTTATAGAAAATTGCAACATCGTGAAAATATATCTCAAACCACGTCACATCAATGTACCCGTGGTTATCGACATATTTCGACTCTGTTGAGATTTTGATTTGGGTCACATAAATGTGCACCCAAGTTTTAAGAAAATTAAATTATTAAAGGCGCGCCTAAAGCGACTAGCGTATCACTTACTTTGGGTAGGGCCGTGAAAGTTTGCTAAACGGTCCATTCCGAAGTCTAAGCAATTTTTATAGTAAATATTTACTGAGGGCCCAACAATTTTTATATTTTTATTCGGCGAGGCTCATCTCATTATTTTTAAAAGAACGGTCCTTAAGTGACTACATTTCTATTTAGGTTGTTCTCTAAAATAAAAGAAAATAATCCTAGTTAATTACATGCTAAAAAAACGTAACATATTAATTGCTAGATTAAGACAAATGTTATTGGAAGAGAAGATTACTAAATTGAAATTATAAATAAAATACAACATCGACAAATATCATATTCAAAAAAAAACTAATTAACCTATAGCTAGATTAAACTCGCATGGTTAGACGAATTGATTCATTGGGACTAAATGCTTTTCAACTATTTAAAACTAAACCCACCTTAATTATTGATGCTTACAAAAGTTTGTTGAAGCTAACTCGTTAACTCGGATAACCTATTGGATTAAGATTCTTATCCTTTCTACATTGAATCGCGCTTCAAATATGTCAAGCCTACGAATTCTATAAAATTAATGGCCTTTTTATTTCTGACTAAAACTGGCAGAACTAAACCTATTAAAACAATTACCCCTTCAAACCAAACAAATCCCCTTTTTAAACAAAGGAGCTGCCTGAACCAAACATTAATACCTAATTCACACAATTAGTCCAAATTTATGTCTTAACTAGGTTTATCAGCAGGTTCAGGATTAACTTGTTATTTCAGACTGATGCTGGCTCCAATTAGGATTACCTAAACTTGTTTAATTCCAATAACTCAATATACCTAATTCGAAATGAAATAGAATTCTAACTAACATACACTGGAAAACTATTAATAGTTTACAAATTACAGTTTATAATCAAAAGAAAAAAGTTCTAGCCAAATATAAATTCCATCGTCCATGTTCTTAATTTGAATTACAAAGATAGATTATACATCTGCCTACCATTTGACTATTAAACATGCAAATACCAATTAAATACTTGACTACTTGAGTATTTCTTTTCACTACAACAGCCGCATCACAATGATTCGAAAGTGTACCTGATAGTAGAAACAGAAGAAGAAAGTGAAGATCAGTAGACCAGTAGCTAACAACAGCGATAATCAGCACCAAGCAGTACAACAACAACCAGTAAACCCAGCTCCCAGCAGTACCAAAATGAAACACAGACAGATGCAAGGAAACAATAGTTTCTGATTTTCAAATACTTAAGAAAAGCAGCCTGACAACTCTTAGTGCAAAAGTTCAAACTCAACACTCTAACTCTTAATGTAAAAGTTCTGATTTTTTTTCTGAATTTGTTTCCTCTCCTTTTTTTTTCAGTCTTTCATATTTTTCTCTTTTTCAGTCTTTCAGATTTTTTTTTCTCTTTTTCAGTTTTTTCCCCTCTTTATACAATATGCCCGACCTTTTTCCTTTTCAAAAAATCAGAATTCCCCACTAAAAATCTGCTCTTTTTACTTTAAATCCCACTAAGGAAGCCTTTTCCCTGATTTTCAGCCCCCCATTACCTTTTGCTCCCCATCAATATATTAATTAATACCCCCATTAACAAAGAACTAACACTAAAATATAAACCTAACTGTTTCAATCCCAAATCACCCCTGAAACCAATGTGTTTTACTGTCCTAGCCCAACCTTTTGTACTTTATCAGCTATAACCAATTTCCTTAGTCAAAACAAAACAGCAATTCAAACCTCATAGATTAGAACAAACAGCAAACTATAACAGCTATAATCAATCCATCCTACCAAATTTTAATAACTAAATGACTAAAGCTGAATTCTAACTGGAAACAACAGACTCAACTTGAATCCAAATCGTATTAACACCACACAGGACTTAACAGAACCAACCATTAAAAACTGAAACTGGAAATTGAAATCAAAATCAACATCAGGCAGGATCTACTGGAGATGAGAAGATGAATTGAAAAGCAGGGGAAATTAATAAAACTAACTAAGCAGAATACACAGATAGAAAGATCATAAATAGAAGAAAAGATAAATACCTCAGAACTTCAGAATTATACGGACCCAGGCTCTAACTCAGACTTAAGCACTTTGAGGTTGAACAGACTTTAATCGAAGTGTTCTCAACTGAGAACATCTTGATTAAGGTCTATTAGACCCCAACCCTTCAATTAATTTGGACAGATTCCATGATTTGAAATTTTAGGGTTCCGTTTTGGGGTTTGAACCTTTCTGGTCAGATTCGAACCAAACCAAGTTTGGTTTGGTTACGAGTGAGGTCAGGAGAGTGACTGGTGTGATTTTGGGGTACATTAGGGTAGTTTTAGGTTTTGCTCGGATCTTCGAATGAAGATTCGAGCAGTTCTAGGAAGATTCGACCTATGCTACTACCGGATCCATGACGATGATGGTTAGGGGGTGTTGTGGTGTCAATTAGGGACTGGTTGGTTTGGATCTGAGTTTGGCTCGAATCTTCAAATGAAGATTCGAGAAGCTCGATGAAGATTCGAGCTAAACGGTTACCATATTTGGATTGAGGGTCGTCAGGTGGTCTTAGGGTGTTGGTTTGGTGACCGGCAGCGTAGTGGCCGCCGGGTTTCAGGCACGGGGGAGTTAGGGCGGCTAGGGTTTGGAGGAGGGGCATCGTCTTAGGGACGATGATGAACAGGAATATGAGGGGGGGTTTAGTTATGGGGCTGGGTTGGGAGATTGAGTTTATATAGGGGAGGGGTGTTTTGATCTTGGCCGTTGGATCCATCACGATCCACGGCCAGGATTAATTCACTTAAAGGGGACGACGCCGTTTTGTTTAAGTTGGGGGATGGGTTGGCCCGGGGTGAAGTGGATCGGGTTGTGGTGAGGCCTTGAGGCCGTTGGATCAAAGAAAATGGATGGCTCAGATTGAACATTTGAAACGGTGTCATTTCAACTATGCAGGGACTGAACTGGGTCGTTCGATCCAGTTTGATCAACGGTTCAGACTTGAGGTGCCAATACAGCGTCGTTTGAACTGGTTGCAGGTGGACTGGATTTTGGCCGGGTTTGGGCTGGTTTTTTGGGCAGATTTAGGGTATATTTCGTTTGGGCCTTGAAGCTTTTGGCCCAAATCCGGATATTCTAATTTTAAACTCTTTTTCTTTTTCTTCTTTAATTCCTAATTAAATTGTAAAATCAAAAATACAATTAACCAAATATTAATTAACACTTGACAATAAATATCACACAAGTTAAACATTTAATTAAAAATAAAATCACACAAAGGCATACTTAAATGACAAAATTACAACAATTACATATTTTTGTGATTTTCCCTTCTTTTAAAACCAACTATGGTTTATTTAATTCCTAAATATATTTTTATTTTATTTTATCCTTTTATATAAACCAATGATTAATTAATTATGAAAATGCAACATTAATTCCTAAATGCACATGTACCTATATTACTATTTTTTCTGTATTTTTCTTTAATTAGAATAAAATAAACATGCACAGATAAAATGCCATGAAAAATTCAAAATCGTATACAAAGAAAAATTATTTATGATTTCTTTTGGAGTAATTCTTGTGAGGCAAAAATCACGTGCTCACAGCTGCCCCTCTTTGTCCGAAAACATGAAGAGTTTTCGTACAAAAATAAAGTGAGCGGATACAAGCGATTTTTGCCCGTTGGAATACTCCGTGTGAAACATTTTTTGAAAAAGATTTAACCAAACCTTTGCTTCAAAGGTTTCTTACATATCCCTGGCTAGAAGGGAATCAGGTTAATGTAGTTCGGGAAGTTTTGGTAGCTGGGACTACCATGGAACTGCTTTTTGCTGTTATTGCTGTTGCTACTGCCTCCCGATCTCCTTATTACACCGTGCCAAAAGAAAATAAGAAGCTAGACTAAGCTAGGAATTACAAAATCTTATCTGTCTTCCCCTTGCTCTGGTTGCCTCGCTCTTGTCGGCTTGTGTTTCCTCCGGTGCCTTTCTTTCGAAAACTTCTGAGGATGACACTGGCCTTTTGCCTTTTTGAGCATAAGTTTTATTATTCCGTTCTGTCTGCTGGGGACACTGCTTCCTACATTAAAGCTTGTTATGCTGGGGATCTTTGTTGTACTCCTCCTGATTATTGACTTCTGTTTGATCTTGAAATGTACTCCTCTGTTCTGCAGGCGGGCTCCTGACTTCAACATCTTCCTCAAAATTTTAACACCTCCATTCTCCAGGCGGGCTCCTGACTTCAACAACTTTCCCAAAATAATCCAGCCTTCATTCTCCAGGTGGGCTCCTGACTTCAACAACTTCCTCAAAATTTTAACACCTCCATTCTCCAGGCGGGCTCCTGACTTCAATAACTTCTTAAATTCTAACACCTCCATTCTCCAGGCGGGCTCCTGACTTCTTCAACTTCCTCAAAATTTTAACACCTCCATTCTCCAGGCGGGCTCCTGACTTCAACAACTTTCCCAAAATAATCCAGCCTCCATTCTCCAGGCGGGCTCCTGACTTCAACAACAACTCCGAAAAATAACACCTCCATTCTCCATGTGGGCTCCTGACTCTAACTTAAAATATAACAACCTCCGTTCTACAGGCGGGCTCCTGACTTCGACAACTTTTCAAAATAATTCAGCCTCCATTCTCCAGGCGGGCTCCTGACTTCAACAACTTTATCAAAATAATTCACCCTCCATTCTCCAGGCGGGCTCCTGACTTCAACAACAACTCCGAAAAATAACACCTCCATTCTCCAGGAGGGCTCCTGACTCCAACTTAAAATATAACAATCTCCGTTCTACAGGCGGGCTCCTGACTTCAACAACTGCTTCTTTCAAAATTGGTGTTTTATTCCTCTGAAAATTGTTGGGGATAACACCGATATTTTATTTCATCAATGTGTCATTTTCCTTCTTCAAAGACTATTTCCTTTAAAGCTGGTGCTTTCACTTCCCTGAAACCTTCCAGGAATAACACTGCTGGGGAATTATCTTCCTCCTTTTAACTATGGTGGGGATGATATTGATTCAAAGGCCATTGCTTTTACAACTTTGGGTTATCTTGCTTCTTCCAAGATTGCTTTTCTTTTAAAACTTATATCTCCCTTCTTGTATACTGCTGGGGATTTTTCCTCCTTCAACACTTGTGTTATCTTCTCTCTTTCCCAAATGACTATCTGATTTTAAGAAAATTTTCGTAATGAGAGAAAATTTTCTGCCCCAGTTTGATAATCTTCTTTGTGACCCTGTCTTCCTGCGGTCAATAATATTTCCTTTCCCTGTTTCAAATCAAAGAAAAACTTGTTAGTTTAAAATGGGGCGAGTGGTCGTGCCACTTCTGCTGGGGATGGTTTTTTCCCTTTTCTTTTCCCTGCTTTGCTATAAAACTTGCTGGAGAGAGTCTTTAGGAGAAGTTTCTCGAAGAGTCTGAGCTTTGGAGAGATGCTAGTAACTAGAACGACATGAAAGGTTGCTGAACTGACACATGGTTGTTCGTACATATATTTCAGGTATGTCTTTGCTTAAAGTTGGCGGAAGGATGGTTTATTCAACTTGCTCAATGAATCCCATTGAGAATGAGGCTGTGGTTGCAGAGGTAATTTTCAGAAAGAGTTCATCACTTATTAATTACAATTCTGTTAACTGTGTAGCTTTTTGTCACGCAATGAAAATTTTGCTCACTTTTTGCTTCCCAGAAAGTCACTGAGTGATACTACCAAAAGTAGAAGGAACAAGAAAAGAAAAT